>NC_138768.1:287700714-287980714 GCF_965119305.1 Pelophylax lessonae
GCTGCCCAGAGGCAACGAAAGGCTGTCCTCTGTGGGAGGTGTATCGTCTGTGTACTCTGTATCCCCCCAGCCACGCACCAGTGATGGCCATGAGCTGGCCTGGGTGCCACCCTGCTGTGAACATGGTTCCATCTCCTCCTCCATCTCCTCCTCCTCATCCTCCTCATCCTCCAGAACTGTGCCCCTGCTGGACAATTGTGTCCCTGGCGTTTGTGTGTGCAGGAACCCACCCTCAGAGCCCCTTGCGAATGACTGCGCTGAAAGCCTTGGAAATGTTACCTCTTCATCCTCCTCCTCCTCATCCTGTGCCACATCCTCTTCCATCATCGCCCGAATTGTTTTTTCAAGGAGGCATAGAAGTGGGATAGTTAAGTTGACAACGGCGTCATCGGCACTGGCCATGTTGGTGGAGTACTCAAAACAGCGCAACAAGGCACACAGGTCTCGCATGGAGGCCCAGTTATTGGTGGTGAAGTGGTGCTGTTCCGCAGAGCGACTCACGCGTGCGTGCTGCAGCTGAAACTCCACTATGGCCTGCTGCTGCTCGCACAGTCTTTCCAGCATGTGCAAGGTGAAGTTCCACCTTGTGGGAACGTCACATATGAGGCGGTGAGCGGGAAGGCCGAAGTTACGCTGCAGCGCTGACAGGCGAGCAGCAGCAGGGTGAGAACGCTGAAAGTGCGCACAGGCGGCCCGCACTTTCTGCAGCAGCTCTGACATATCAGGATAATTTTTAAGGAACCTCTGCACCACCAAATTCAGCACATGCGCCAGGCAAGGGATGTGCGTCAAACCGGCTAGGCCCAGAGCTGCTATGAGATTTCGCCGGTTATCGCACACCACCAGGCCGGGCTTGAGGCTCGCTGGCAGCAACCACTCATTTGTCTGCTGTTCCATGCTCCTCCACAACTCCTGCGCGGTGTGTGGTTTTTCCCCTAAACAGGCAAGTTTTAAAACTGCCTGCTGTCGTTTACCCCTGGCCGTGCTGAAGTTGGTGGTGAATGTGTTGCGCTGACCGGATGAGGAGGCGGTAGAGGATGAGGAAGCGGAGTAGGAGGAGTTAGGAACAGGAGGCAAACTGAAGCGCCCTGCAATCCTCGGTGGTGGAAGGACATGCGCCAAATTGCTATCCGCCTCAGGCCCATCCGCCACTGCATTTACCCAGTGTGCCGTTAGGGAGATATAACGCCCCTGACCGTGCTTACTGGTCCACGTATCGGTAGTTAGGTGGACCTTGGCACAGATGGCGTTGCGCAGTGCACACCTGATTTTTTCCCCCACTTGGTTGTGCAGGGAAGGGATGGCTTGCCTGGAAAAGTAGTGGCGGCTGGGGACGACGTACTGTGGGACAGCCACCGACATAAGGCTTTTAAAACTGTGCGTCTCCACCAGACGGAATGACAGCATTTCAAAGGCCAAGAATTTTGAAATGCTGGCATTCAGGGCCAGGGATCGAGGGTGGGTAGGGGGGTACTTCCTCTTCCTCTCAAGTGTTTGGGAGATGGAAAGCTGAACGCTTCCACGGGACATTGTGGAGATGGTTGGTGACCCAGGTGGTGGTGTTGCTGACAGATCGTCTGTTTGCGGGGTGGCAGGTGCCGGTATCACTACAGATTTGGATGGAGCGGCCAAGACTGCAGCAGAAGAGGAAGCAGGATGAGCCAGAGACGTTTCTTGGTTTTGAAGGTGTGTACTCCACTGCAGCTCGTGCTTTGCACTTAGATGCCTGATCATGCAGGTTGTGCTCAGGTTGAGAAGGTTTATGCCTCGCTTCAAGCTCTGATTGCACAGGGTGCAAACCACTCGTCTCCTGTCATCAGCACATTTTCTGAAGAACTTCCACGCTAGAGAACTCCTTTGAGCTGGCTTTGGTGCGCTCGTGGGCAGTAGCAGGCGTAGTGTCTAGGGCACGGCCGCTCCGCTTCTGCACCCTGCTCCCTCTTCTGCTGTGCTGGTGGCTCTATGCGACCACCGCCTCTTCCTCCAAACTACTCAGGTCACCTGCATGACCTTCATTCCATGTGGGGTCGAGGACCTCATCGTCCTCCACATCATCTTCCACCCAGTCTTCACCCTGCCCTCCTTGTCGGTCTCCACAATTCTGAATGCCGCAGCAGTTGGCACCTGCGTTTCGTCATCATCATCGGAGACGTGCTGCAATGGTCCTTGCATGTATCCATCTTGAGAAATAAGTGGTTGGGCATCGCTGCACTCAATCTCTTCCACTTCTGGGGCAGGGCTAGGTGGATGGCCCTGGGAAACCCTGCTGACAGAGTCCTCAAAAAGAAGAAGAGACTGCTGTATGACTTGGGGCTCAGACTGCTTGCCTGATTTGCAAGGGGGTGAGGTGAAAGACGGTTGGACATCGGCTGCAGGTGCCAACTGTGACCTTTCTGCAGAAGACTGGGTGGGAGACAATGTGAAGGAACTGGAGGCACTGTCAGTAGCAAACCAATCTACTATCGCCTCTACTTGTTCTGGCCTCATCACTTCTAGAGGCGCATGATGCCCTACCAAATACTGCTGCAGGTTCTGTCGCCTACTCACACTTGAGGAAGGTGTTTCACTTGTGCGTGTAGCTTGCACAGATCGACCACGTCCTCTCCTTGCAACAGGAGCTCTACCAGCAGCACCACGACCCAGGCCACGGCCCCTATTTGACGATTTCCTCATATTTCTGTAATTTATGATCTTGCCCTAGAAAGGTGTTTATTGAATAGCGGAACAAAACAACAACAGTATCGCACGGGTGTATCTCACAGTCAAATATGCAAACTATGCCGCAATTTAATGTTTTTTACCCCAAAAGGGTGTATATTGAATAGCGGAATAGGAAAAAGGATAAAAAACTGTGTATCTCACACGTACAAACACAGACTAGGCCCCGATTAAAATTTTTTGTTCCCCATAAGGGAGGATGAGGAAGAGGAGTAGGAGGAGTTGGGAACAGGAGGCAAACTGAAGCACCCTGCAATCCTTGGCGGTGGAAGGAGATGCGCCAAACAAATTTAAAAGGTGTATCTCACACGTAACGAAACAGACTATGCCATAATTACATTTTTTACACTCCAAAAGGGTGTATATTGAATAGCGGAATAGGAAAAATTTTATAATACGGTGTATCTCACACGTACAAACACAGACTAGGCCCCGATTACAATTTTTTGTACCCTAAAGGCAGGATGAGGAAGAGGAGTAGGAGGAGTTGGGAACAGGAGGCAAACTGAAGCGCCCTGCAATCCTCGGCGGTGGAAGGAGATGTGGCAAACAAATTTAAAAAGGTGTATCTCACATGTACTGATACAGACTATCCCGCAATTTAATTTTTTACACTCAAACAGGGTGTATATTGAATAGCGGAATAGGAAAAATTTTACAAAACGGTGGTGTATCTCACACGTACAAACCCAGACTAGGCCCCGATTACTATTTTTTGTACCCCCAAAGGCAGGATGAGGAATAGGAGGAGTTCGGAACAGGCAGGAGGCAGACTGAAGCACCCTCAAATCCTCGGCAGTATGAGATGCGCCCCAAATATTGGAAAGGTGTATCTCACACGTACCAACACAGACTATCCCGCAATTTAATTGTTTTTACCCAAAGGTGTAGATTGAATACCGGAATAGAAAATATGATATCAAAAGGTGTATGTATCTCACACGTACCAACACAGACTATCCCGCAATTTAATTGTTTTTACCCAAAGGTGTAGATTGAATAGCGGAATAGAAAATATGATATCAAAAGGTGTATGTATCTCACACGTACCGACACAGACTATCCCGCAATTTAATTGTTTTTACCCAAAGGTGTAGATTGAATAGCGCAATAGAAAATATGATATCAAAAGGTGTATGTATCTCACACGTACCGACGCAGACTATCCCGCAATTTAATTGTTTTTACCCAAAGGTGTAGATTAAATAGCGGAATAGAAAATATTATAAAAAAAAAGATGTATGTATCTCACACGTACAGAACCAGACTAGGCCCCGATTACTATTTTTTGTACCCCCAAAGGCAGGATGAGGAGTAGGAGGAGTTCAGAACAGGCAGCACCCTCAAATCATCGGAAGTATGAGATGCGCCCCAAAAATTGGAAAGGTGTATCTCACACGTACCGACACAGACTATCCCGCAATTTAATTGTTTATACCCAAAGGTTTAGATTGAATAGCGGAATAGAAAATATGATATCATTACGGTACATTCTGCCCAACATTTCACACTCATCTGTGTATGTGTATGTGTATGTGTATGTTTGTATATGTATATGTGTATATATATATATATATATATATATGTATATGTATGTATATATGTATATATGTATATATGTTTATATATGTATGTATGTGTGTATATGATGTATATATATTTTTTAATTTGTAAATATGCTAGATGGTTATCTGCACTCTTGCACGACTGCTACATTTTGCATTTCTGGTAGATGCTAAACGGCATTTCGTTGCTGTGTACCTGTACTATGCAATGACAATAAAGTTGTATCTATCTATCTATCTATCTATCTATCTATCTATCTATCTATCTATCTATCTATCTATCTATCTATCTATCTATCTATCTATCTATCTATCTATCTATCTATCTATCTATCTATCTATCTATCTATCTATCTATCTATCTATCTATCTATCTATCTATCTATCTATCTATCTATCTATCTATCTATCTATCTATCTATCTATCTATCTATCTATCTATCTATCTATCTATCTATCTATCTATCTATCTATCTATCTATCTATCTATCTATCTATCTATCTATCTATCTATCTATCTATCTATCTATCTATCTATCTATCTATCTATCTATCTATCTATCTATCTATCTATCTATCTATCTATCTATCTATCTATCTATCTATCTATCTATCTATCTATCTATCTATCTATCTATCTATCTATCTATCTATCTATCTATCTATCTATCTATCTATCTATCTATCTATCTATCTATCTATCTATCTATCTATCTATCTATCTATCTATCTATCTATCTATCTATCTATCTATCTATCTATCTATCTATCTATCTATCTATCTATCTATCTATCTATCTATCTATCTATCTATCTATCTATCTATCTATCTATCTATCTATCTATCTATCTATCTATCTATCTATCTATCTATCTATCTATCTATCTATCTATCTATCTCAAAAGGTGTATGTATCTCACACGTAGAGACCCAGACTAGGCCCAAATTACTATTTTTTGTACCCCCAAAGGCAGGATGAGGAGTAGGAGGAGTTCGGAACAGGCAGCACCCTCAAATCCTCGGGAGTATGAGATGCACCCCAAAAATTGGAAAGGTGTATCTCACACGTACCGACACAGACTATCCCGCAATTTAATTGTTTATACCCAAAGGTTTATATTGAATAGCGCAATAGAAAATATGATATCAAAAAGTGTATGTATCTCACACGTAGAGACCCAGACTAGGCCCAAATTACTATTTTTTGTACCCCCAAAGGCAGGATGAGGAGTAGGAGGAGTTTGGAACAGGCAGCACCCTCAAATCCTCGGAAGTATGAGATGCACCCCAAAAATTGGAAAGGTGTATCTCACACGTACCGACACAGACTATCCCGCAATTTAATTGTTTATACCCACAGGTGTAGATTGAATAGCGGAATAGAAAATATGATATAAAATTGGTGATTTATCAATAGCACATGTGAACAGCATGTGAAAGTTGTATCTATCTATCTATCTATCTATCTATCTATCTATCTATCTATCTATCTATCTATCTATCTATCTATCTATCTATCTATCTATCTATCTATCTATCTATCTATCTATCTATCTATCTATCTATCTATCTATCTATCTATCTATCTATCTATCTATCTATCTATCTATCTATCTATCTATCTATCTATCTATCTATCTCAAAAGGTGTATGTATCTCACACGTAGAGACCCAGACTAGGCCCAAATTACTATTTTTTGTACCCCCAAAGGCAGGATGAGGAGTAGGAGGAGTTCGGAACAGGCAGCATCCTCAAATCCTCGGAAGTATGAGATGCACCCCAAAAATTGGAAAGGTGTATCTCACACGTACCGACACAGACTATCCCGCAATTTAATTGTTTATACCCACAGGTGTAGATTGAATAGCGGAATAGAAAATATGATATAAAATTGGTGATTTATCAATAGCACATGTGAACAGCAGTGTCTTATATCAGTCAGCTCTGCTGCAGGCTATGGAGGGAAAAAAAAAAATTCCCCTTTTAAGTTTGTAATTTTTAACTAGATTAGTACAGACTATGCCACAATTTAATTTTTTTAATCCAAGGGTGTATATTGAATAGTGGAATAGAAAAAAGTGTATAACTTTTGAAATCACTCAATAATAGCACATGTGTGAACACAGCAGTGTATTATCACAGTCAGCACAGCAGCAGGCTATGGAGGGAAAAAAAAAATTCCCCTTTTAAGTTTGTAATTTTTAACTAGATTAGTACAGACTATGCCACAATTTAATTTTTTTAACCCAAGGATGTATATTGAATAGTGGAATAGAAAAAAGGGTATAACTTTTGAAATCACTCAATAATAGCACATGTGAACACAGCAGTGTATTATCACAGTCAGCACAGCAGCACTGAAGGAAAAGTCGCTGCACACAACTGACTGATAAAAAATACTTTTCTCCCTCCTCCTCAGTGGGCAAAAAGATTGTGTTCACACCACCCCACACACAGCAAAATCGATGTGGACCACTGACACCTGCCTATCTCCAGACTCTCCCTAAAAGGATCGATAAGATCGGTCACTGCCGGCACTGCAAACCCCCCCCCACACTGCAAAATCGATTGTAGTAGATTACTGACCCTAAATATCGCCAGCCTCTCCCTAAAAGGATTGATAAGATCAGTCACTGCCGGCACTGCAAACCCCCCCCCCCACACAGCAAAATCGATTGTAGAACACTGACCCTAAATATCTCCAGCCTCGCCCTAAAATGCCTATATCTCGCCCTGCCTGCAGCACTCCGACCTGTCCCTCAATTCTATTTCGGACACAATATGATTTTTTTGCCTGTCTGTCCCTAATCAGCAGCCAGCACGTATGATGTTGTGTGCTCTGTCCCTGTACTACAGCATAATGACGCAGCGGCGCTCGGTCTCAAACTTATAAAGACTTGGTCACATGCTTCAGATGGCCAATCACAGCTACTAATACATTTGTAGGCATGGCTGGGATGGCTTAAGGCACACTAGTTAAACGCTTGTTGATTGGCTGTTGAAAGCCCGCCATGAAAAGCGCGCCAATACATACAAAACCCGGAAATAAAATGACCGAACATGGATTTTTACCCGAACATACAGTAAAGTTTTTGGGTCCGTGTTCGGGTAACAAAAATCCAATTATTCGGTACGAACACGAATAATACAACAACCCTACTCCTAATGCATTCACTGTATACAGTACGATTGATGTTATACTCCTGACCTGAGCACTACAGTCCCTATATTGTACATTAAATTTTCACCTGCACTGCCAGCACTATCTTTTATTTTATACTTCTAACTTCTGCACTGTATATGCTTTTAGCACATTATATTCCTTTACCTCACACTGTATTCACTATGCTGTATTTGGTAGTCCTTCCCTTGCACTGTATACACTATGTTGTACATTATATCTCTTACCATTTACACTGTAAATATTAGGGGTAATTTAGGTAACAGTGATCACAGAGTAATTACATTAAAATATTCAATTCAATGATAGGAAAAGGGTAAGATGAGAACGCCAAAGTTTTAAAGAGCCAACTTTAATAAACTTTGACAATAATTGGGATTGAATTCTTGCAGCAAAGAACACTGGAGAGAAGTGGGAGAGCTTTAAGGGCATATTACACAAAAACATTCATCAGTGCATTCCACTTGGAAACAAATATAAATATAAAGAACAAAAGGTAAACCCAAGTAGCTAAATATTAATGTAAAAAGGCATATTAACAAGAAAAAACTTTCCTTTGATAAATATAAGGCTGAAGGGTCATCATCAGCATTCAAAACAAACTACAAAGACTGTAGGAAGAAAAGTGATCAGGGAAACTAAAATAGATTACGAAAGACACTTTGCTGAGCAGAGTAAAAAAAAAAATCTCTCCAAATGTTTTAAATATATTATTATTAAAAAGTTGAGGTCTGAATATAGTTGTCCCATAATGGATCAATAAGGGAAGTTGGTCACAAGTGATAGGGAGAAAGCAACTGTATAAAATATATTCTTATCTTCAGTTTATATGAATGAAAAGGAGGGATATAATAAACAAGACAGTAATGTTAACAACATTATATTAAATGTACCTTTGTGGTTGACAGAGGCAAGGGTCCAAAAATGATTACAAAACTTAATGTGAACAAATCACCAGGGTCAGGTGGCTTACATTGAAGAGTTCATAAAGAACTTGGCCAGGTTATAGCCGGACCACTGTTCCTAATTTTTAAGAACAGCTTACTGACTGAAATGGTACCAGCAGATTTTCAAAAAGTAAATGCAGTGCCAATATTAAAAAAAGACAAAGATATATATTTGAAACCTACTGACCAGTTGGCCTAACATCAATAGTATGTAAACTATCTGAAGGAATGATAAGGGACCATATCCAAGAATTTGCTGATGAAAATAGTATCATTAGTAGTAACCAACATGGGTTTACAGTATAAAGGACCGTTCTTACCGGATCAACCTTTCAACCTTCTATGAAGAAGTGAACAGTAATTTTTACAGAGGAAAGCCTGTGACTATAGTGTTTCTAGATTTTGATAAAGTACCCCACAAATATTAACTTACAAATTAAGGTCTTTCTTCATTGATGACATGGTATGTACCTGGATAGAAAATTGGTTGCAGGAGCATGTCCAGGGGGTGGTGATAATTGCATACAGTATTTTTTGAATGGTTTGGTGTTGTGAGCAGGGCTCTCTCCTGGGACCAATTCTGTTTAACTTGTTCATAAATGACAAAGAGGTTGGAATAAATAATTACATTTCAGTGTTTGCTGGGCAATAACTTCGAAACAGTACACAGCAACTTTTTCTAGTTAAAATAGAGCTATGGGCAGCTGTAAGTTACACACTAGAGGGATAAACACTAGGGGAATTAAGCATGGAAAGGGATCTGAGGGTCCTGGTTGATCACAGATAGTGATGTCGCGAACCTAAAATTCGCCGTTCGCGAACGGCGAACGCGAACATCGGCAAATGTTCGCGAACCGGCGAACCGGGCGAACCGCCATAGACTTCAATAGGCAGGCGAATTTTAAAACACACAGGGACTCTTTCTGGCCACAATAGTGATGGAAAAGTTGTTTCAAGGGGACTAACACCTGGACTGTGGCATGCCGGAGAGGGATCACGCAAAAAAAAGTTCTTAAAAATTATAATTTTTTGAAAGAGAGCCAATTATTGGAAAAATTAAAAAAAAATAAAAATAAAAAAATTCTTTGGATTTAGCATCTGGGGGGTCTAAAAAGTGTACCTGTCAAGTTTCAGCTCTGTAGCATGTCCAGAACCCCTAAAAAACAGCATTTTTCTTATATTTTCAGGAATACGGCTTCTCTGCGGCTGGCTTTTTCTCTTGCAGGCATTTAGCGGGCATTTTTTTAGGCAGGCATGTCATTTTTTGTATTTAGTGTCTGGGGGGTCTAAAAAGTGTACCTGTCAAGTTTCAGCTCTGTAGCATGTCCAGAACCCCTAAAAAACAGCATTTTTCTTATATTTTCAGGAATACGGCTTCTCTGCGGCTGGCTTTTTCTCTTGCAGGCATTTAGCGGGCATTTTTTTAGGCAGGCATGTCATTTTTTGTATTTAGTGTCTGGAGGGTCTAAAAAGTGTACCTGTCAAGTTTCAGCTCTGTAGCATGTCCAGAACCCCTAAAAAACAGCATTTTTCTTATATTTTCAGGAATACGGCTTCTCTGCGGCTGGCTTTTTCTCTTGCAGGCATTTAGCGGGCATTTTTTTAGGCAGGCATGTCATTTTTTGTATTTAGTGTCTGGAGGGTCTAAAAAGTGTACCTGTCAAGTTTCAGCTCTGTAGCATGTCCAGAACCCCTAAAAAACAGCATTTTTCTTATATTTTCAGGAATACGGCTTCTCTGCGGCTGGCTTTTTCTCTTGCAGGCATTTAGCGGGCATTTTTTTAGGCAGGCATGTCATTTTTTGTATTTAGTGTCTGGAGGGTCTAAAAAGTGTACCTGTCAAGTTTCAGCTCTGTAGCATGTCCAGAACCCCTAAAAAACAGCATTTTTCTTATATTTTCAGGAATACGGCTTCTCTGCGGCTGGCTTTTTCTCTTGCAGGCATTTAGCGGGCATTTTTTAAGGCAGGCATGTCATTTTTTGTATTTAGTGTCTGGGGGGTCTAAAAAGTGTACCTGTCAAGTTTCAGCTCTGTAGCATGTCCAGAACCCCTAAAAAACAGCATTTTTCTTATATTTTCAGGAATATGGCTTCTCTGCGGCTGGCTTTTTCTTTTTTTACTTTGCAAGCTGCTGTGCCACCTTATATATCAGTGGTGGGTGGGCAGTGGCACAGTACACTCTCTGTGGACCTGACAGCAGTCACTGGCACCCAGGCAACTGCAATTTAAAAAAATATATATTTTTTTTTACTTTGCAAGCTGCTGTGCCACCTTATATATCAGTGGTGGGTGGGCAGTGGCACAGTACACTCTCTGTGGACCTGACAGCAGTCACTGGCACCCAGGCAACTGCAATTTAAAAAAATATATATATTTTTTTTACTTTGCAAGCTGCTGTGCCACCTTATATATCAGTGGTGGGTGGGCACACAGTGGCACTGCAGTGGGCAAAGTACACTCTGTGGACCTGACAGTCACTGGCAGCCCAGGCAACTGCAATAATAAAAAATATTTTTTTTTTTCAATTTATTGCAACAAGATGCTGTGCCACCGTATATATATCAGTGGTGGGCAGTGCACTGCAGTGGGTACAGTACACTCTGTGGACCTGACACAGCACTCACTGCAATTATGACAGAGGAAAAAAAAAATATTTTTTAAAATGCCAGGTACTGTGCCTGTGCCACCTGAAATGAGTGTGGTGTGCACACAGTACAGTCTGTGGTAGGTCTGTGGCCTCTCACACACAGCGGGCAGGCAACTGCAGTCACAGTGTACAATATATATATATATATATATATATATATATATATATATATATATATATATATATATATATATATATATATATATATATATATATATAGAAAAAACTCTATTACCTTACCAGCCCTTAAAAGGGCTTTTGGGGACGCTATATATATATGTATATATATATAAATAAAAAAAAAACCTCAATTACCAGCCCTTAAAAGGGCTTTTGGGGACACTAGATAGATATATATATATATATATATATATATATATATATAAAAATTACACAAATACCAGCCCTTAGAAGGGCTTTTTGGGGTGCTGTCCTTACAGCAGTAGTGGACCAAGAACACTGCAAGACCAGGAACACTGACTAACTGTCCCTAGCTTAACAGCAGCAGCAGCAGCAGCAGCAGCAGCAGCTCTCTCCCTACTCTCACTACACACACTGCTTCAGAATGATCTAAGATGGATGCTGCCCTGGCTTATTTATAGGAGGTGGGAGGGTGTGGGAGGGAGGTATGCTGATTGGCTGGAAATGTGCCTGCTGACTGTAAAGTTCAGGGTCAAAGTTTGCCTCAATGATGTCTTATGGGGGGCGGACCGAACATCGCATATGTTCGCCGGCAGCGGCGAACGCGAACATGCTAAGTTCGCCGGGAACTGTTCGCCGGCGAACAGTTCTATACATCTCTAATCACAGACTCAGCAAAAGCATGCAATGCCAAGCTGCAACAATGCAAGGTCAGCAAACTATAAAATGCATTAAAAAGAGTGTTTTCTCAAAAGATAAAACCATAATTTTACCACTTTACAAAACTCTGGTGTGACCGCATCTTGAGTAGGCTGCCCAGTTCAGAACACCAATCTTTGAACTGGATAGAGTCCATAAAAGGGCAATAAAACTAATAAGGAAGCTGGAGGACCTCAGTTATAAGGAACAATTACAAACATGAAACCTATTCTCTTTGGAGATCTGATTCTTAAGAGGGGATGTGATACCAATTTACAAATCTTTAAATGGGAACTTGAGCATTGGGAGGACATTTTTTAATCTTAGGCTGCTAAAAAAGACACGTGGTCACACAATAAAGTAGGACAAGAAAAGGTTCAGTCTTAAAATGCATAAGGGGTTCTTTACTGTTAGAGTGGTAATGATATAGAACTTCATTCCACAGTTGGTGGTGTCAGAAGAGAGCTTAGATAAGTTCAAAAAACCTTTTCATAGTGAACACAATGTGCAAGAATAGGGAAAACAATAGTCACATACACACACACTCTCAGGTTGAATTAAAGTGACCAGTGTCTTTATTCAACCTTACGATCTTTGTAACTATAGTATACTCCTGACCCATTAACTGTGTATGCTAAGTTGTATGTTATACTCTTGAACCCCATAATGCATTCACTATATTAAGCTAGATAACTGAGTCCTACCTAATTTTATTTCACAGTTTTTTTTTTACCACCTACAAAAACCTTCAACCCATTAGCAGCCAAAGCAGGTGTCACAGTAGTCAGCAGAAAGGTCAGCATGAAATGTGTTTACTAAACAGCTACCATATATACTGTATTATGCCAAGTTTTATGTTAATCGAATTTGCAATTCTTTGCAAAAACTGTTGTGTTGCAACAATTATAATAAATCAATAGATCTTCATATTTAAACAGTTTTTTAAAAGTAAATCAGTAATTTATACACTAGGTTAACAAAAGTACTCTTGTAAAACCACGCATATTTTAAATCAATTCTATACCCCTAATTACAGCAGATTTTAGAAACAAAAAATAGGACTCTTACCTGTCCAGGGATCCAGCACTGTCCACACCTGAGCCAGCTTTTTGGCCATCTTCCGATCCAGGTGTCGGTATATTTAATTTGGAAAGCCAGCTGTTACTGTATGCGGCTTCACAGCTGGCTTCTCACTGTATATCTGTGAGCCAAGCTGCAGTTTGTGAATGGTTCAGCAGCTTTCTGGGACCTTTGTCATGTCCCAGTTGTCTGTAGGGGAAGGGGAGGGTTACTCTAGGATCACTGCGGTGATCCAACTGGAAGTGGGAGCAGGTACCTGTTAAAAACTGGTACCCACTCCTCCCCCCAAAAAAAAATAATTAAAGAGGTGGGGAGGAGGAGAAGTCAGACAAGTGGAAATTCCCATTTGAGTTAAATTTCATTTAAAAGTACAATTTCCTTCTAGAAAAATGCAGGCTGGAAGCACATAAAAATGGTGTCCCTGGATATTGGACTGCATGCAAGTAGATAAACACTCCTTCATAGAAGTTTAGTAGGTATGATGATAGCCAATATGTGCAGAAGAGATGTGCTGTATTAATGGTAGCGGGCAGTATGTTAAAAAGAGCAGTGGGTGAGCAGTATGTGCAGGACAGAGATGCAGAGTGAATGACAGTGGGCCATATCTGTAGTAGCAGAATTGTGAAGTGTATAAAGATAGGTAGTACGTGTAAGCAATAAATGAAGAGTAATGGTGTCCATACACTAAACGAAAATTTTTCATTTGGACAGTTTGTTTGTTTTTCGTCCAGTTAATGGGCAAAAATCAAAAATTGATTGTGACGTTTTTGAGCCCAAAAATGGAAAGAAAAGTTTGGAAAACTTCTGCTGAACAGATGATAACTTGAAAGGTTAATGTGTTTCTCGCCTGTTAAAAATTGAACTGTTGGTTCTGTGCATATCTGACCTAGAAGCAAATAACAAACAAGAAACAAATTTATTTATGTCCCTTGAATGATTTATTGTCCGAAAAGCAGTCATTATATGATGGCAATATAGTTTGCCCTCACGACTGTGTGTTTGTTTTTTGAAAATGGTTTGAACGATTTTTTTGACTGATGTATGGCTAGCATTACAATGGTTGTCAGTATGTGCAATATAAGAGTGTAGGGGATATTACAGCTGGCAGTGGCAGTGCGTGCAGGATAGGAGTGTAGAGGGTATGACAGTGGGAAATACATTATATGCAGAAAGGGTGTATTAATGGTATGAGAGTGGGTAGTATCTGAAGGAAATGAGTGTGTAGAACATGGAGACAGGCAGGAGCATTGCTAAGACACACCAAGTTTATGCTATGATGAAGAATGAAGAACAGATGTGTCAACAATGAGAGGGGCATGGTCAAATAAACTCGAGCAACAACATTTGCAACTAGTGATAGATTCATATAGCTGTCGAAACAGGTATTTGAAACTATCAGCATGAAGGAGGGTGGCAATAAGGCGTGAGTGTCTATAATGAACACCTCCATCTTAGTGCATATTCAGCCACAGCTATACCACAATCCTCACTGGCTGCTGTCAGCTATGGACCTTGCCTTGTGCACTGGTGAGCCATGTTGCAACAGGAAGGGGCCACCCCCAAACTGTTCCCACAAAGTTGGGAGCATGAAATTGTCCAAAATGTTGTGGTATGCTGACGCCTTAAGAGTTCCCTTCACAAACCCAAGGATATTCCTTCAGGACTTGTGCAACAAAGGGCTTAGGAACTTTATGGCTGAGATGAGCATGCAAGGGAGCCCAACGTCTGGTGTTTTATAAATGGATGCAAGCAGAAATAAGCATAGGGAGTTTGGGAGGGTTAGGCTGTATTAAAAAGGGCTCCCTGCCAGATCCACAGATGAGGGCCACTCTGATTCTGCTTTCTGATGCACAGGCAGCCAGTGCCACCACTGTGTCAGTGTGGTGAAGCCCTCCAGCCTGAATTCAGCTGAAAAATCATTAAGAAAGCTAGCAAAGTGAGACCAGTGTGAGTGCCACCTCCTCATCACTACAGAATTTGGGGCATTGCCAGCACCGAGGGGGCTGGAGATTGCAGCCCCTGTACGTTGTTGGGTATGAGGAGGGAATGAACATTGCAGTAACTTACTGTTTTTATGGTTACATTCTACTTTTATTAGAGCAGGATTGAGAAATATGAGAGGTAGAAGTATAGAGAGTGGAATCATGAGACGGGAGGAGACAAGCGGGAAGAAAGAGGGGAATTGCTACTGTAGGCAGAAACCCAAGTGACAAAATTTAAGTGGGGCTTACCTATTATTTTATTAAGGATTGAAGTTTTTCTGTTCCCCAGTAGAAATGGTTTTACTGATTTTGTATTACGAGAGGGCTAAAAGCAACTGTCTGGTCATAGTAAAATTTTAAAACCTGGTTTTATGATTTGTGCAAAGTAGATAAAAATCAGCGCAAACGATAATAAAAAATATATAAGCTGCTATACCAAAACTTTTTTCACTAAATAGTGGATAAAATACAAACAATGGAGGTACAGTGCTAAAATGTAATGGTGCTACAAAGGTGATATAAAAATAAAAATTAAAGTAGCATGTGCTACTAAAGTGCCTGCAATACATATATTATAACGGTGCCAAAAATATTAAATTAAAGTGGCATGTGCTATTCAAGTGCCTGCAGGCACTTTAATAGCATATGCTACTTTAATTTTTATTCTAGTTTTATGATTTTTTTGGAGTTTTAATACAACAAAACATTAATTTCTGTACAAAATGACTTTAAAGCAAGTATACGTATAAGGAAAATATGGTAGTTGAAAGTTCAATGACAGCTAACCATTGATGAAGGTCTGCTAACTGGTGTGATCATACTGCATTCTGAGATAAAATAGCAAAAGCAATATAAAGACACTCTGTTATGCACACATTTTGGAATTTTGAGTTGTCCAAGCTACAGAAGATATCATGAATAGTTTTGGGTAATACATATTACATATATATGGATTAGTATAGCTTTACTAAAAGATGATACTTCTGATTAATGATAAATTAATTTATTCTACAGAAATGGGATTTAAAGGAAGCGAATATTTGGAGCACATCTCAGTACACCATTACTTTACCTCCTGATGTTATTCTAGTAAATACATCGTATTGTGTTTTAATAAGGAAATATCAATGCAACTTTACCATTGTCATGTATAAATACTCTGTACTGTGACATCACATATAACTTAACACATTCAAGGATATACACAAGGTCATTTAACGTTCTTGTAAAATCCTAGCAACAGAATTTAACATGCCCTTTAACATTTATCTATCATTACAAAAACATGCTTCTGAATAAAATATATGTAGACAGGCTAAATAAGCTTTCAAATAAATGGTAAGTTAAACATTGATAATATAATAATATAAATGCTCTGGACCTCGTAAATGGTAGCTCATAAAATTAATGAAGTATTATATAAGGCAGTGAAAACAATTATGAATGAACAATAAAAATAAAACAAACCTTTGCCACTAAAATATCAGATCTAATTAAATTGAAAAAAAGACAAGTTGACAAGGCAATTTAACAAAATAAAATAGTTTACTTGTATTATAAGCTATTCAAGGCAAAATAATCAACTTGTAAATGTTTTAATTTGATTACTAGCTAACTTTTTTTTTTTAAATGTGAATGTTTTATTGAGATAGATATCTTTATTACTTGGTCATTCCATCTTTATATCAACATTCATCTTTTAAAAAGATAAGAAACATTTGATTATCTGAACATTTTGCATGATATTCCCAGTTGGGATGAGCAAAGCTGAGAGTTATGACTTTACTCAAATTTCTGTGAAAATCAGGACATTTCCATGAAATGTAGCCATTTTAGTGAAATGCTTCAGAGTCAAGGAAGAAGGCAAAATCAGGGGGGCTTTTGTTGTTTTTTTTTTTGCAATGGGCCTTAATGGATAAGTTCACCTTTGAGAACATTGTGACGGTACTAACCGTCACTATGAGTGAAAGACAGATAATTAATGGTTTGGATTGCTTCAATATTTGTCAGCAATAGCTTCATATAGAAATATGAAGATTTAATACCACTTTACACAGTGTATTTTCCGTGCTTGGCGGTGAGAGAGACAAATCCAATATTTGTCAGCAATATCTTCATATAGAATATGAAGATTTAATACCACCTTACACAGTGTATTCAATCCATGTGAGAGATACACATAGACTGTCATTCCCAGAGTTCCCTATTGTTTGTGTATTGGGAGGGAATGTGTATTGTGTTAAAGTTTACCTGTCTCATTGTTAAATGTTAATGACCTCACATTGTTCTGTCCAGATGGCTAGATAATTTGTTTAGTTCCTGTATACACTTTCATCTGGATATGCTTCTATAATCAGGCAGAGGGGAGGGATTGTGTACACTGTATGGGAGTGTAAAACTCTATTTTCATTGGATTGTGAATGTCATGTCCAGTTCTCCACAAGGTCCACCTGGGCGGTAACCTTGTCGGGGAAAACTGTATAAAAGTATGTTTCTTGTTCAATAAAGAGTTCTAGTTCACCCTCAATCTAGAGTTCTGTCTCTCATTGGGGGAATTGGCTACAAGGGATTGCTACGTCCTCCATAGTCCCTTGGATAATCACTAAGTTCGTGTAAGAGCTTGGGTAAAAGCTTGTTCTGCTGCACTCTCTGGGGAAAGAGAGGTTCACCCACGGGAACCTGGAGCCTTGTCGTAGGTCCAGAGTGGGTAGGAGACGGCGAGACCCTAACCAAGCTGTGGCAGTTTGTGGGGTCTGAAGTGGTTACAGTGTCTGGTGGAGTGCTTGGAGCCCTCGGGAAGCACTAGGAGCATCCGTCAACGGAGGTACCCAGTCGGGGTGTGGTTAATCTGTTACAAATATGTTACACGATCCACTTTAGGGTGGAACATGTAACATGTTCCCAATGCTGCAGCGGCTGCCCTATCCTCCCCCTGCCTTTGACAGCAGTACGGGGAGAAGTTTCCCGTACTAGCTGTCAGTTTTTGAAACCAGTGGCTCACAGAGCTCTGTGTATGAATGAACTACAGGTCCTGACATCCTTAGTGGACATTGGCTTGTAGTTATCAGTGAACTACCACGATTTTATCAGCGTATCTTCTTTCTGGGCACAAAAGATATACTAACAGGTCTGTAGGAGACCTGCATGGCACCAGCAATCTACTGATCATTGGTGCGATGCTTTACAGGCTCCTTTTTTTTTCCTGCAAAAAAATTTGCATTTTTTTTAAAAGTGAACTTATTCTTTAAAGGGCTTACTAAAATTATAGAATAAATGTTTTTACATTTTTTTTTTTTACAGACATTGGTAATTAAAGTTTTTTTTTTTTTTTTCACAAGGAATGCACCTAAATACAATGGTAGCTATTAGACATGGCTTCTTTAATAAACAAACCCATGCCACTAACATTACTTTGTTTATAAAAAAAATAATAATAAAAAAAAGCTCACACCATATTACAACCCCTGCAAAAAGTATGGAATCACCACTCTTTGAAAATGTTTAATTAATTGTTTAATTGTGTAGAAAAAAAAACAAAAAACAAATCACAGACATGCCTCAAAACTATTTTCATTTAACATTTCAACCTTTTAGCTTTAAGAAACACTTAAAAAATTTAAAAAAAGAAAGAAGACTGTAGTTTTTTTTTTCAGAACCAGCAGAGGAAAAAAATATGGAATCACTCAATTCTGAGGTTTTCTTTCTTTTTTATATAGTGTCTGGAGTACTTCCTTGCCAATCAATATGGTCCTAATGAAAAAACTTACTGGGCACTTTTACTTCCTTCCTCAGGCGGATTTTCAGCTTCCAGTGCTGTCGAACTTTAAATGTCAATTGCGCGATCATGCAATGCTGAACCCAAATGACATTTTTGTCATTTTTTTTTCTTTAGACAGATAGAGCTTTATTTTGGTGGTTTTTAATCCCCATTGTTTTTTTTTTCTTTTTTTGAAAAAAATAAAAAAAGTTTTTCTTAGTTTCTGTTAGAAAATTAATTAAGTTATTTTTTCTCCTTCACTGATGTGCACTGATGAGGCTGCACTGATGAGCACTGATTGGGTGGCACTAATATCCACAACTTGAGATATGCAGACAATACCACACGAATGGCAGAAAGTGAAGAAGAACTGAATACTCTCTTAATTAAGGTGTAAGGGGAGAGCACAAAAAGCTGGCCTGGCAAAAAATTGAACATTAAGAAAAAAAAAAAAATGGCAACCGGTCCTATCCCTTCTTGGCAAATAGAAGGAGAAGAAATTGAAACAGTGACAGATTTTATCTTCATAGGCTCTAAGATCACGGCAGACAGTGACTGTTGCCATGAAATTAAGAGACACTTGCTTCTTGGGAGGAAAGAAATGGCAAACCAAGACAATAATATAAAAAGCAGAGACATCCTACCGACAAAGTGCCGTTTAGTCAAAGCTATAGTATTTCCAGTAGTAACCTATGGCTGTGAAAGTTGGACCATAAGAAAAGGCTGAACACCGAAGAATTTATTCTTTTGAACTATGGTGTTAGAGAAGATGTTTGAAAGTCCCTTGGACAGCAAGAAGATCAAACCAGTTAATCCTGAAGGAAACCAACCCTGAATATTCACTGGAAAGGCAGATACTGAAGCTGAAACTCGAATACTTTGGTCACCTAATGAGAAGAGTGGACTCATTCGAAAAGACCTCGATTCTAGGAAACATGGGAAAAAAGGAAAAGAGGACGACAGAAAACAAAATGGATAGATCTTCGAAACAATGAACATGAAGTTAAGCAAGCTCCCGGAGGCAGTGGAGGACAGAAAAGCCTGACACACTATGGTTAAAGGGGGTCACTAAGAGTTGGACAGCACTAAATGACTGAACGACAGAAACAATAGGCACTGATGAGACGGCACTGATGGGCACTGAAGAGGTGGCACTGAGGAGGAGGCACTAATATGCAGCACTGATGGGCACTTATAGGTGGCACTGATATGCAGTACTGATAGGCTGCATGGATGGGCACTGATGGGCACTGATAGGTGACACTGATGGGCACTTATAGGTGGCACAGATAGGCAGTACTGATGGACATTGATTGGTGGCACTGATGGGCAGCACTGATGGGTGGCACTGATGAGCAGGCACTAATGGGCACTGAAAGGCAGCACTAACAGGAATCACTAATGGGTACTGTTTGGTATCACTGATGGGCACTGAGGTGGCAAGATGACTGCTTAGAACAAAATGGCTTTCTCTTTCTTCTTTCTGAGCCTGTTTCTTTATTTTACACACACACTGGCATGGCCATAGATAAATCTGATGACTACTGAAACATTTGATTTACAATTGGGGAACCTGTTGCAAAACGTTCCTGGCAAAGCCCAGATGGCTGTCTAGCAAGAAAACCACAAGACATAAACATCCTTTGGTGATGACCCCTTGATAAACTACAATCATAAGACTATTAACTCTAAGCTTGCTGTAGATTTTACCAACCTTTGATTGGTCAAACTATATCTTGATACAACCTACCTTATATACGTAATTTTGTGTATTTAGTGTGAAGCGCAGAAAACTAAAGCAGATCAACTAATTCAAACTTCCTGAATTCTGTCTGGTCTCTTTTTTTTTGTATTTTTGCTGCTAACACTTGTTGCAAAAGGTGGGGTTGGGTCAACCCTCACCGCTGTGTATGTCTTGGACACACAGAATCATGACCCAAGGTTGTGTTTTGGTAAGCGGTCTCATTTCGGAGTGTCCATTTGAGATGCAGCGAGCAACTGATCTACCTTTCATTCTATTCCTAAAGCTTTCTGCCTCCATGCTCTATAGATAGATAGATAGATAGATAGATAGATAGATAGATAGATAGATAGATAGATAGATAGATAGATAGATAGATAGATAGATAGATAGATAGATAGATAGATAGATAGATAGATAGATAGATAGATAGATAGATAGATAGATAGATAGATAGATAGATAGATAGATAGATAGATAGATAGATAGATAGATAGATAGATAGATACACACAGTATCTCACAAAAGTGAGTACACCCCTCACATTTTTGTAAATATTTTATTATATCTTTTCATGTGACAACACTGAATAAATTACACTTTGCTACAATGTAAAGTAGTGAGTGTATAATGTTGAACTTCCAGTGACCAGTATGAGAGTGTGAGAGCGATAACACCAAATTGAACACACCTGCTCCCCATTCACACCTGAGACATTGTAACACTAACGAGTCACATGACACTGGGGAGGGAAAATGGCTAATTGGGCCCAATTCGGACATTTTCCCTTAGGGGTGTACTCACTTTTGTTGCCAGCGGTTTAGACATTGATGGCTGTGTGAGGACTTATTTTGAGGGGACAGCAAATTTACACTGTTATACAAGCTGTACACTCACTACTTTACATTGTAGCAAAGTGTAATTTCTTCAGTGTTGTCACATGAAAAGATATAATAAAATATTTACAAAAATGTGAGAGGTGTACTCACTTTTGTGAGATACTGTATATATATATATATATATATATATATATATATATATATATATATGGTAATGGTTTGGTTATAAGTGAGAAATTGCTTGCCATAGTAACTGATCATTGTGAGGAAAAAACAGCTGGAGATTGTTTTGCTGTCCAAATACAACCAAGGACAAGAAACCAAGTCGGGGACTCTTGGTAATCTAAGGCGGTTCTATCACAAAATGATTACAAAAGGTGGGAGTAAGACAGACCAGGGGTCTGCATCCAAAGAAGTAATTAAAACTACCGCCTTAGACTATATGCTCCGGAAGCATGGTTCTTGCGTGACAGAACCGATTGTGTTTTTTTTTTGTAAATGGACAAATAACAATCCCAGCTGTAAGGTAAGGCAAGAAGGCACTTTTGATACCAAAATATGGCATATATTTTGCAGAGTGTATGAATCAGATCTAGTGAAAGCTAATTTGTTAGCAGCTGCTTTGAAATGGAAAGAGGAGAGCATGAGGCTTAAATTAATTAGGGTGTGTTGAATTGTTTCATGTGAAAAACAGCAGGCTCTGCCCCTATCTGTTGGGGGGAGGGGGCAACCCACTGCAGCAGCTTTGTGTCACTCACAGCCTAAAGGTGTGATAGAAGAAGGGGAGACAAAAGTTGCAGTGACCCCAGTCTGTTCCTCTATCTGAGGAACAGGATAAGACAAAGTCTTATTATGAGGGTATTTTGAAGGATAAAATTATGTTAATTCCTGTTATTAGGGGTGCAGAGAAGAATCTATTAGGACAGAAGGTAATGTATGCAGCAAAGCCCAGAAGGGCAAATGAACGATATGGAAAGTGAAAGTGACAAAGGGACAGAAAAGGGGAAGACAAGACATTTTGCAAGAAATTGCAGGACCCCACATAAGCAGAGGACCACAGTCCCTTTAGAGAAAAGATCAAGACAGTGAAAAGGGTGTTTAGCTAACCCATGTCAGCAATCCTATCAGAGCACCAAAAATTGGATCAGAAGCGCAGATTCAGCTGATGTTCGAGCAGCTGCCTTTTGATCTAGGGAAAACATTTTTATGCGATACGGGGGCGGCTAGAAGCATTATTAGAAGGGAAGAGGTGCCTAAAGAGTTACTTAGTAACAGAACGGTGGAAGGTGTGGGGCTAGGAGGGACTTCTTGCCCTCTTCAGGAAACGAAAGAAGTGACTTACATATTGAGTTAGTGACACTGGCTTATTTGTCTGCTCTCACAGCTTGGAGACATGTGAGCAGGACACTATCATTCTGCTCTGTTTTCTAGCCAAGACCAACAAAAAGCCAGTAAAGAGAAATTGCAGTATTGCCAGGGAAAAGTGGTTTTCCTGGGGCACTGTATTTCCCATGGTGTCAAACATCTGACAACTGACAGAGTCAAAACAATAAGGGAGTATCAAACCCCTAGAAATGAGAGACAGTTAAAGGTATTCCTGGGACTAGTGGGTTACTGTAGAGACTGGATATCAAATGATTCCCAGAGAATGGCCCTTCTGTACAAAGCTACAACCAAACAGCCTTTCTCTTTAAATCAAGAGGAGATAGACTGTCTAAATAAACTAAAAGTGGGGTTACAGGTAGCCCCCGCCCTTTTTCTCCCAAATTGCACAAAACCTTTTACTCTATTTTTTCATGAGTTAAACAGACATACATCTGGGGATCTCACACAGGAACATGGAGGCAAGCAAAAGCCACCAGCATATGTTTCTTGCCAACTTGTCCCTGTGATAAAGGGATCCCCCAAATGTATACGGGCTGTAGCAGCCTGCAAGGAGCTCCTGGATAAGACAACTGATATACTTTTAGGACATCCACTAACCATAATGGTCCCACATGCTGTGCAGGAGATACTCCACAGGACCCAAACCAGACACATCGCCTCAGCTCGAATATCGGTGAATGAATGTGCCCTGTTGAGTAGTGACCATATCACAATCAAACTATGCAATGTATTGAATCCTGCCAATTAACTCCCACTGCGGTATCAGGTTCCAGAGGGGGAAGAGAGAGATGATCAGTTGTTTGATCTCCCTCATAAAGCCCTGCCAAAATGACTCCTCTCTCAAACCCTAATGAGATCCTTCATGTACAGTAGATCGATCACACTTTTACACAGAAGAGGGTAAGCCTGTAACTGGGTATGCAGTAGTAACAGCAAACAAAACAAAATATTCAGAGGCATTAAATCCAAAATTTTCAGCACAAGCAGCTGAGCTGATGGCTATGGCTAAGGCCTGTGAAATTTCTAAAGGACAAAGGGTTAACATTTACACTGACATGATTTCAGTCCTATCTGGAAAGCTCCTAACTTTTTGACCTCAGCTAGTAAGCCAATAAAGCATGCAGATCTAATAGAGAGGCTGTTCTTAGCCTTCCAGTTTCCCAGCGAGGTTGCCATTTTAAAATCCAAAGACACATGCGAGAGAAGACATGGAGGAGGCTGCAGGAAACTCAAGGGCTGATAGGACAGTGAAAAAGGCTGCACTGGAACAATAAGGGTACAGACATTTACAGCAAAGCAACTAACCCCGGTAAGTATGGCAATCTTAATATCATTGCAGAAACAATCCCTCACAGGAACGTGAGAAGTGGCAGAAGAAAGGTGCAACCCCAGATGAGACTGGTTGCTGGAGGATGGAGGAACATCTCTGTCTACCTCAGGTCCTGTACCCAATGATGGCAACCGTAGCTCACGGACTGTGTCATAACTCTAAAACTGTAATGACCACCTTGGTACTCGAACACTGGATAGCAACAGATTTTCCTGGAGTAGCTGAAAAACATACTGCTTTTTGTCTTACCTGTGCTAGGTTCAATGCTGGTAGGACTGTAAACACCCCACAAAAGCACACCCCTAGGCGAGACTATCCTTTGCAGAGAATTCAAATAGATTACATTGATCTCCCACAGTCTGGTCCCTATACACATGATTTGGTCTGTGTAGACATTTTTTCGGGGTGGCTTGAGCCCTGGCCAATTTCCAGGGGTAGAGTACAAACCACAGCAAAAAAACTCTTGTCTGAGGTAGTATGCAGGTAGAAAGGTTGAATGGTACAATAAAAAAACAGGCTAAGCAAGATAATGGCAGAAATAGGCAAACCCTAGCCAGAGTGCCTACTTATTGTGTTACATTCTATAAGGAACACTCCCAAGAGAGGTGTAGGTCTCACACCATATGAGATACTCTTTGGGTGTGCTCCTAAAACAGGTCTATATTTCCCACAGCAACTGCAAGCTATACACTCAGATCTCACTGGATATATTGCAGCACTTCAAAAACAATTGACAAAAATACATAACCATGTGTTCTCATCCCTGCCGGATCCAAATGAGGATACTAAAAGCCATAAACTGA
Source organism: Pelophylax lessonae (assembly GCF_965119305.1). NCBI lineage: Eukaryota > Metazoa > Chordata > Amphibia > Anura > Ranidae > Pelophylax > Pelophylax lessonae. The sequence continues at coordinate 287,725,534 of NC_138768.1, forward strand.
AGCCTGGTGATTGGGTAGTAATCAAGAGACATGTCAGGAGAAGTCACGAACCCCGGTTTGATGGGCCACTAAGGGTGCAACTGGTCACACCAACATCCTTCAAGGTAGAAGGAAGCAATACATGGATGCACGCCTGTCATTGTAAAAAGGTGGTACAATGATTCTCTTCCAATTCCTGATATGTATAGCAATATTGGGTACAATGGGGGGCAGGACAATAAAGGGATGGACAACCCTAGGCCTAACGCGCTGTTAAGGCTTAAATACCAGGTGGACAGGAAGTCAGGATACTTAGAGTGCTGGATATGTTCAAAACTACACCCAGAGACCCAGACTATACCTGTGCTAGTAAACCCACTTACACTGGAAGACATAAATCAGACTGAGTTTCCGAAATACTATAGAAACATTACCAGCGCACGAAAGGACATGTCAGCTTCGATGAAAGTTGCAGGCCTAATCAAGAACTCCACAGTGTGTATAACGTTCCATGGAAATAAAACTGATGTGGGGAGGGTGGACTGCTCACAAGCACTGATAAATAGGGTTGAGCGGACACCTAGATGTCCGTGTTCGACGGGTTCGGCCGAACTTTAAAAAAAAGTCCGGGTCCGTGTCCTGGACTTTTACCAAACTTTTCCCGGACACCGAACCCCATTGAAGTCAATGGGGACCCGAACTTTAAGGCACTAAAATGGCTCTAAAACACCAAAGGAAAGGGCTAGAGTGCTGCAAATGCCAGCAAAACGTAATTAAGAGCATGGCAAGTGCTCTGGAAACAAATGTGGATAGGGAAATAACTTAAAACAACAAAAAAAAACAGAAAAATAAAACAATGTTCTTCTTCATCTCTGAAGGACGAGGCCCATATGGAGTAGGAGGGAGGTTGAGGTGGTGGTGGATGTGGCGGTGACATAGGCATGCGCACAGGGTGTGCCGGGTGTGCCTGGGCACACCCTAATCACCTAGGGCACATAGCATTGCCAGTGAGGAGATGGGAAAGATCTCCCTCGGACCTGCTCTGCTCTATTTCTCTTTGCCTACAGGTACATGGCCCCGATACATTACTCTCCCTGCTGGCAAACACATGCATGTGTATTTCAACTTTGGGGTGCACACCTTAATGCAATAGGCTGCGCACACCTATGGGTGGTGTAGGTGGAAGCGGCGGTGGAGGAGGACCAGGGCCGGATTAAGAGCATCATGGGCTTGGTGCTGAGGATTTTGAAGGGCCTTAAGGGCCGTGCCTTGCCATGCACCCAGAGGAGGAAGGGTGCAGCTATGCATGCCTAATTCAACATGGGATGCTGTCTCTGAAGCCCATAAACACATCCATGCATCGGCAACTGTCCCTCCTTGTCCGGCCTTCGCGCTGTGTGGGGAGGTTCTGAGGGTGCTGCCTGGGGAAGCGAGCATAGAAGCCAGACTTCTGTGTTTACAAGTGACAGAAGAGCGGTAACAGTGAATATGGCCAACCCGGGGCCTATATAAAAGGTAGGGGCCTGGAGCTGCAGCTCCAATAGCCCCTACGTTAATCTGGCCCTGAGGAGGAGGACGAGGTAGCCAACACTGCTTCTTTTCACAAATTTTAAATGAGGGTACACCCCAAAAGAGTGAGAAAGAGCAAAAATGGAACAATGGGTGGGTAAGGTCGGTATCCATTGCTATTCTGCACAAGGTACAGAAAAGTCCCGTGGGATCCATGCCTGGTTCATTTTAATGAACGTGAGCTTGTCCACATTGTCTCTGGACAGGTGGCTGCGCTTGTCTGTTTTAACGCCCCCAGCCGTGCTAAATACCCGTTCAGATAAAACACTGGCTGCAGGGCACGCCAGCACCTCCGAGGCGTAAAGGGCAAGCTCAGGCCATGTGCCCAATTTGGAGACCCAGAAGTTGAAGGGGGCAGACCCCTCATTCACTACATGTAGGCGTGTGCACACATACTGCTCCACCATGTTGGTAAAATGCTGCCTCCTGCTAAGACGTTCCATCTGAGCTGCTGGTGCTGCTGTTTGTTGTGGCGTGCTGACAAAGCTTTTCCACATTTCGGCCATGCTAACCCTGCCTTCTGAGGTGCTGGCGGTGCCCTGGTTGCGTTGGCGACCTCCTCCTCCTCCTCCTCTGCCTTGTGCTTCCACTGCGGCCCCGCTGTCAGATGGGAATGCCAGCAGCATGGCATCTACCAGCGTGCGCTTGTACTCGCGCATCTTGCGATCGCGCTCCAGTGAGTGAATTAAGGACGGTACGTTGTCCTTGTAACGGGGATCCAGCAGCGTGGCCACCCAGTAATCAGCACAAGTTAGAATGTGGGCAACTCGGCGGTCGTTGTGGAGACACTGCAGCATGTAATCGCTCATGTGTGCCAGGCTGCCCAGAGGCAACGAAAGGCTGTCCTCTGTGGGAGGTGTATCGTCCGTGTCCTCTGTATCCCCCCAGCCACGCACCAGTGATGGCCATGAGCTGGCCTGGGTGCCACCCTGCTGTGAACATGGTTCCATCTCCTCCTCCAGCTCCTCCTCCTCCTCATCCTCCTCATCCTCCAGAACTGTGCCCCTGCTGGACAATTGTGTCCCTGGCGTTTGTGTGTGCAGGAACCCACCCTCGGAGCCCCTTGCGAATGACTGCCCTGAAAGCCTTGGAAATGTTACCTCTTCATCCTCCTCCTCCTCCTCATCCTGTGCCACATCCTCTTCCATCATCGCCCAAATTGTTTTTTCAAGGAGGCATAGAAGTGGGATAGTTAAGCTGAGAACGGCGTCATTGCCACTGGCCATGTTGGTGGAGTACTCAAAACAGCGCAACAAGGCACACAGGTCTCGCATGGAGGCCCAGTTATTGGTGGTGAAGTGGTGCTGTTCCGTAGAGCGACTCACGCGTGCGTGCTGCAGCTGAAACTCCACTATGGCCTGCTGCTGCTCGCACAGTCTTTCCAGCATGTGCAAGGTGGAGTTCCACCTTGTGGGCATGTCACATATGAGGCGGTGAGCGGGAAGGCCGAAGTTACGCTGCAGCGCTGCCAGGCGAGCAGCAGCAGGGTGAGAACGCCGAAAGTGCGCACAAACGGCCCGCACTTTCTGCAGCAGCTCTGACATATCGGGGTAGTTTTTAAGGAACCTCTGCACCACCAAATTCAGCACATGCGCCAGGCAAGGGATGTGCGTCAAACCGGCTAGGCCCAGAGCTGCTATGAGATTTCTCCCGTTATCGCACACCACCAGGCCGGGCTTGAGGCTCGCTGGCAGCAACCACTCATTTGTCTGCTGTTCCATGCTCCTCCACAACTCCTGCGCGTTGTGTGGTTTGTCCCCCAAACAGGCAAGTTGTAAAACTGCCTGCTGTCGTTTACCCCTGGCCGTGCTGAAGTTGGTGGTGAAGGTGTTACGCTGTCCGGATGAGGAGGCGGTAGAGGATGAGGAAGCGGAGTAGGAGGAGTTAGGAACAGGAGGCAAACTGAAGCGCCCTGCAATCCTCGGTGGTGGAAGGACATGCGCCAAATTGCTATCCGCCTCAGGCCCATCCGCCACTGCATTTACCCAGTGTGCCGTTAGGGAGATATAACGCCCCTGACCGTGCTTACTGGTCCACGTATCGGTAGTTAGGTGGACCTTGGCACAGATGGCGTTGCGCAGTGCACACCTGATTTTTTCCCCCACTTGGTTGTGCAGGGAAGGGATGGCTTGCCTGGAAAAGTAGTGACGACGTACTGTGGGACAGCCACCGACATAAGGTTTTTAAAACTGTGCGTCTCCACCAGACGGAATGACAGCATTTCAAAGGCCAATAATTTTGAAATGCTGGCATTCAGGGCCAGGGATCGCGGGTGGGTAGGGGGGTACTTCCTCTTCCTCTCAAGTGTTTGGGAGATGGAAAGCTGAACGCTTCCACGGGACATTGTGGAGATGGTTGTTGGTGACCCAGGTGGTGGTGTTGCTGACAGATCGTCTGTTTGCGGGGTGGCAGGTGCCGGTATCACTACAGATGTGGCTGGAGCGGCCGAGACTGCAGCAGAAGAGGAAGCAGGATGAGCCAGAGACGTTTCTTGGTTTTGAAGGTGTGTACTCCACTGCAGCTCGTGCTTTGCACTTAGATGCCTGATCATGCAGGTTGTGCTCAGGTTGAGAAGGTTTATGCCTCGCTTCAAGCTCTGATTGCACAGGGTGCAAACCACTCGTGTCCTGTCATCAGCACATTTTCTAAAGAACTTCCACGCTAGAGAACTCCTTTGAGCTGACTTTGGTACGCTCGTTCCCTTGCTGCGTTGGGCAGTAGCGGGCGTAGTGTCTAGGGCACGGCCGCTCCGCTTCTGCACCCTGCTCCCTCTTCTGCTGTGCTGGTGGCTCTGTGCGACCACCGCCTCTTCCTCCAAACTACTCAGGTCACCTGCATGACGTTCATTCCATGTGGGGTCGAGGACCTCATCGTCCTCCACATCATCTTCCACCCAATCTTCACCCCTGCCCTCCTTGTCGGTCTCCACAATGCTGAACGCCGCAGCAGTTGGCACCTGCGTTTCGTCATCATCGGAGACGTGCTGCGATGATCCTTGCATGTACTCATCTTGAGAAATAAGTGGTTGGGCAGCGCTGCACTCAATCTCTTCCACTTCTGGGGCAGGGCTAGGTGGATGGCCCTGGGAAACCCTGCTGACAGAGTCATCAAAAAGAAGAAGAGACTGCTGTATGGCTTGGGGCTCAGACTGCTTGCCTGATTTGCAAGGGGGTGAGGTGAAAGACGGTTGGACATCGGCTGCAGGTGCCAACTGTGACCTTTCTGCAGTAGACTGGGTGGGAGACAATGTGAAGGAACTGGAGGCACTGTCAGCAGCAAACCAATCTACTATCGCCTCCACTTGTTCTGGCCTCATCACTTCTAGGGGCGTATGATGCCCTACCAAATACTGATGCAGGTTCTGTCGCCTACTCACACTTGAGGAAGGTGTTTCACTTGTGCGTGTAGCTGGCACAGATCGACCACGTCCTCTCCTTGCAACAGGAGCTCTACCAGCAGCACCACGACCCAGGCCACGGCCCTTATTTGACGGTCTCCTCATATTTCTGTAATTTAAGATCTTGCCCTAGAAAGGTTTTTATTGAATAGCGGAATAGGAAATATGATCCAAAAAAGTGTATGTATCTTGCACGTACAAAACCACACTAGGCCCCAATTACTATTGTTTCTACCCCTAAAAGGATGGATGAGGAGTAGGAGGAGTATGGAACAGACAGCACCCTCAAATCTTCAGAAGTATGAGATGAACCTCAAAAACTTGGAAAGGTGGATCTCACACGTACCGACACAGACTATCCCGCAATTCAATTGATCCTCAAAGGTTTTTATTGAATAGCGGAATAGGAAATATGATCAAAAAAAGTGTATGTATCTCGCACCTACACCACCACACTAGGCCCCAATTACTATTGTTTGTACCCCTAAAAGGATGGTTGAGCAGTAGGAGGAGGAGTATGGAACAGGCAGCACCCTCAAATCTTCAGAAGTATGAGATGAACCCCAAAAACTTGGAAAGGTGGATCTCACACGTACCGACACAGACTATCACGCAATTTAATTGATCCCCAAAGGTTTTAATTGAATAGCGGAATAGAAAATATGATCAAAAAGAAAGTGTATGTATCTCACACGTACACCACAACACTAGGCCCCAATTACTATTGTTTGTACCCCTAAAAGGATGGTTGAGGAGTAGGAGGAGGAGTATGGGACAGGCAGCACCCTCAAATCTTCAGAAGTATGAGATGAACCCCAAAAACTTGGAAAGGTGGATCTCACACGTACCGACACAGACTATCACGCAATTTAATTGATCCCCAAAGGTTTTAATTGAATAGCGGAATAGAAAATATGATCAAAAAGAAAGTGTATGTATCTCACACGTACACCACCACACTAGGCCCCAATTACTATTGTTTGTACCCCTAAAAGGATGGTTGAGGAGTAGGAGGATGAGTATGGAACAGGCAGCACCCTCAAATCTTCAGAAGTATGAGATGAACCCCAAAAACTTGGAAAGGTGGATCTCACACGTACCGACACAGACTATCACGCAATTTAATTGATCCCCAAAGGTTTTAATTGAATAGCGGAATAGAAAATATGATCAAAAAGAAAGTGTATGTATCTCACACGTACACCACCACACTAGGCCCCAATTACTATTGTTTGTACCCCTAAAAGGATGGTTGAGCAGTAGGAGGAGGAGTATGGAACAGGCAGCACCCTCAAATCTTCAGAAGTATGAGATGAACCCCAAAAACTTGGAAAGGTGGATCTCACACGTACCGACACAGACTATCACGCAATTTAATTGATCCCCAAAGGATTTAATTGAATAGCGGAATAGAAAATATGATCAAAAAGAAAGTGTATGTATCTCACACGTACACCACCACACTAGGCCCCAATTACTATTGTTTGTACCCCTAAAAGGATGGTTGAGCAGTAGGAGGAGGAGTATGGAACAGGCAGCACCCTCAAATCTTCAGAAGTATGAGATGAACCCCAAAAACTTGGAAAGGTGGATCTCACACGTACCGACACAGACTATCACGCAATTTAATTGATCCCCAAAGGTTTTAATTGAATAGCGGAATAGAAAATATGATCAAAAAGAAAGTGTATGTATCTCACACGTACACCACCACACTAGGCCCCAATTACTATTGTTTGTACCCCTAAAAGGATGGTTGAGCAGTAGGAGGAGGAGTATGGAACAGGCAGCACCCTCAAATCTTCAGAAGTATGAGATGAACCCCAAAAACTTGGAAAGGTGGATCTCACACGTACCGACACAGACTATCACGCAATTTAATTGATCCCCAAAGGATTTAATTGAATAGCGGAATAGAAAATATGATCAAAAAGAAAGTGTATGTATCTCACACGTACACCACCACACTAGGCCCCAATTACTATTGTTTGTACCCCTAAAAGGATGGTTGAGCAGTAGGAGGAGGAGTATGGAACAGGCAGCACCCTCAAATCTTCAGAAGTATGAGATGAACCCCAAAAACTTGGAAAGGTGGATCTCACACGTACCGACACAGACTATCACGCAATTTAATTGATCCCCAAAGGTTTTAATTGAATAGCGGAATAGAAAATATGATCAAAAAGAAAGTGTATGTATCTCACACGTACACCACCACACTAGGCCCCAATTACTATTGTTTGTACCCCTAAAAGGATGGTTGAGCAGTAGGAGGAGGAGTATGGAACAGGCAGCACCCTCAAATCTTCAGAAGTATGAGATTGTGTTCACTGTACCCCACAAAGATTGTGTTCACTGCACCCCACAAAGATTGTGTTCACTGCACCTCAAAAAGGATTTTGTTCACTGCACCCCACAAAGATTGTGTTCACTGCACCCTAAAAGGATTTTGTTCACTGCACCCCAAAAAGATTGTGTTCACTGTACCCCCCAAAGATTGTGTTCACTGCACCCCACAAAGATTCTGTTCCCTGTACCCCACAAAGATTGTGTTCACTGCACCCCACAAAGGATTTTGTTCACTGCACCCCAAAAAGATTGTGTTCACTGCACTCCAAAAAGGATGTTGTTCACTGCACCCCAAAAAGGATTTTGTTCACTGCACCCCAAAAAGATTGTGTTCACTGCACCCCACAAAGATTGTGTTCACTGCACCCCACAAAGGATTTTGTTCACTGCACCCCAAAAAGATTGTGTTCACTGTACCCCCCAAAGAGTGTGTTCACTGCACCCCACAAAGGATTTTGTTCACTGCACCCCAAAAAGATTGTGTTCACTGTACCCCCAAAGATTGTGTTCACTGCACCCCACAAAGATTCTGTTCACTGTACCCCACAAAGATTGTTTTCACTGCACCCCACAAAGGATTTTGTTCACTGCACCCCAAAAAGATTGTGTTCACTGCACCCCAAAAAGGATGTTGTTCACTGCACCCCAAAAAGGATTTTGTTCACTGCACCCCAAAAAGATTGTGTTCACTGCACCCCACAAAGATTGTGTTCACTGCACCCCACAAAGGATTTTGTTCACTGCACCCCAAAAAGATTGTGTTCACTGTACCCCCCAAAGATTGTGTTCACTGCACCCCACAAAGGATTTTGTTCACTGCACCCCAAAAAGATTGTGTTCACTGTACCCCCCAAAGATTGTGTTCACTGCACCCCACAAAGATTCTGTTCACTGTACCCCACAAAGATTGTGTTCACTGCACCCCACAAAGGATTTTGTTCACTGCACCCCAAAAAGATTGTGTTCACTGCACCCCAAAAAGGATTTTGTTCACTGCACCCTAAAAAGGATGTTGTTCACTGCACCCCAAAAAGGATTTTGTTCACTGCACCCCAAAAAGATTGTGTTCACTGCACCCCACAAAGATTGTGTTCACTGCACCCCACAAAGGATTTTGTTCACTGCACCCCAAAAAGATTGTGTTCACTGCACCCCAAAAAGGATTTTGTTCACTGCACCCCAAAAAGGATGTTGTTCACTGCACCCCAAAAAGGATTTTGTTCACTCCACCCCAAAAAGATTGTGTTCACTGCACCCCACAAAGATTGTGTTCACTGCACCCCAAAAAGGATTTTGTTCACTGCACCCCAAAAAGATTGTGTTCACTGTACCCCCCAAAGATTGTGTTCACTGCACCCCACAAAGATTCTGTTCACTGTACCCCACAAAGATTGTGTTTACTGCACCCCACAAAGGATTTTGTTCACTTCACCCCAAAAAGATTGTGTTCACTGCACCCCAAAAAGGATTTTGTTCACTGCACCCCAAAAAGGATGTTGTTCACTGCACCCCAAAAAGGATTTTGTTCACTGCACCCCAAAAAGATTGTGTTCACTGCACCCCACAAAGATTGTGTTCACTGCACCCCACAAAGGATTTTGTTCACTGCACCCCAAAAAGATTGTGTTCACTGCACCCCAAAAAGGATTTTGTTCACTGCACCCCAAAAAGGATGTTGTTCACTGCACCCCAAAAAGGATTTTGTTCACTCCACCCCAAAAAGATTGTGTTCACTGCACCCCACAAAGATTGTGTTCACTGCACCCCAAAAAGGATTTTGTTCACTGCACCCCAAAAAGATTGTGTTCACTGCACCCCACAAAGATTGTGTTCACTGCACCCCAAAAAGGATGTTGTTCACTGCACCCCAAAAATATTGTGTTCACTGCACCCCACAAAGATTGTGTTCACTGCACCCCACAAAGGATTTTGTTCACTGCACCCCAAAAAGATTGTGTTCACTGCACCCCAAAAAGGATGTTGTTCACTGCACCCCAAAAAGGATTTTGTTCACTGCACCCCAAAAAGATTTTGTTCACTGCACCCCAAAAAGGACGTTGTTCACTGCACCCCAAAAAGATTGTGTTCACTGCAGCCCAAAAAGATTGTGTTCACTGCAGCTCACACACAGAAAAATGGATGTGGATCACTGACACCTGCCTATCTCCTATCCCACACCACACAGCAATATCGATTGTAGTTTGTAGAACACAGTTTCCCTAAAATTCAGCAGCAGCCTCTCCCTAACAGGATTGAGAAGAGATCGTAGATCGGGACTAAGTGCAGACCCCACACAGCAATATCGATTGTAGTTTGTAGAACACTCTGACCCTAAAATTCAGCAGCAGCCTCTCCCTAACAGGATTGAGAAGAGATCGTAGATCAGGATTGAGTGCAGACCCCACCCCCCACACAGCAATATCGATTGTAGTTTGTAGAAGACACTGACCCTAAAATTCAGCAGACTCTATCCCTAAAATGCCTACAACTCGCCCTGCCTAAACACTCCGACCTGTCCCTCAATTCTATCCGGACACAAATGTTTTTTTCCTGCCTGTCTTTCCCTAATCAGCAGCCAGCACGTTGATGTGTGCTCTGTCCCTCATCTAAGCAGCAGAATGAAGACGCTGCGGCTGCCTGGAACTTATAAAGACTTGGTCACATGCTTCAGACGGCCAATCACAGCTACTGAGACATTTGCAGGCATGGCTGGGATGGCTTAAGGCACACCAGTTAAACGATTGTTGATTGGCTGTTGAAAGCCCGCCATGAAAAGAGCGCCAAAGCATGCAAAACCCGGAAATAAAACGACCGAACACGGATTTTTACCCGAACATACAGTAAAGTGTCCGTGTCCGTGTTCGGGTACAAAAAATCCAATTATTCGGTATGAACACAAATAATACAGTCCGTGTTCGCTCAACACTACTGATAAACATATCCTGCCCACAACTGACTGTGGACAGCCTAAAAAATGAAACTTAAATGCATTACAAAAATGAGACTGTAAAACATAAAATACAGGCCATATTGAATGACAACATGGATATTTCTCACCTAGGCGAAGCCCTCAAGTTTCTGCTGTTCAGACAACAACTGGGGTATTATGCAGAAAAATTAATCAATACCCATCTTCACCCATGGGTGGCCACACTGGGTTCAGGAATTTATTGTGTCTGTGGCAGTAAAGCTTATATTTGGCTCCCTCGGCAGGCCACAGGGACATGTACTATATATAGCCTACCTGATCCCAATGGTGTCTGCCCATCCTGATGAACAAAGTTCTTTGGAGGTCTTCCCTTATCCTAAATATCTCCTAAAATACAGAGGCAGGGTCACAAGGGAGCTTTTTACTACAGATGAAAAGGCATGTTCCTGGTTCCCAACCTGGACAGGATGGGGATGGGGCTGTGTGGTCAGATAAGGGTCTGGTATGGATTTTAGGGGGAACCCCACGCCGTTTTTTTTTAAAGATTGGTGTGGGGTTCCCCTTAAAATCCATATCAGACCCGAGGGGTCTGGTAGGGATTTTGGGGGGGACCCCACACCGATTTTTTCATTTTTTTTTTTTTTTATCTGTATTGCTGGGAGCCAACAATACATTATAGCCGCAAGCAAGTTTAAATTACATTTTTTCCTTTAGAAATGTCAGTATTGCTGCAGCAGGCTACACACATCGCACAAATGCGCCACTTTACAGGCACATTAAGTTTATTTATTTATTTCAGGTACTTATATAGCGCTGTCAATTTACGCAACGCTTTACATATACATTGCACATTCAAATCAGTCCCTGCCCTCAAAGAGCTTACAATCTAAGGTCCCTAACTCACATACATACACAGTAGGGCCATTTTTTTTTTTTTTTACAGGATCCAATTAACCTACCAGCATGTCTTTGGAGTGTGGGAGGAAACCGGAGTACCTGAAAGAAACCCACGTAGGCACAGGGAGAACATGCAAACTCCAGGCAGGTAGTGTCATGTTGGGATTCGAACCAGCGACCCTCTTGCTGCTAGGTGAAAGTGCTAACCACTACACCGCTGTTATTGTTTCCCTTCAAGCATTATTAAAATCACTGCTCCTGTAAAAACAATCTTTTTAATTTTTTTTTTGCATTGATTCATGTCCCCCAGGGCAGTATCCAGGTCCCCATACACTTTTTTTGGGCCAGTACCTTACAGTTAAGCCTTTAAAATTAGGTCTTTTGATTTTTCATGTTAGGGTCCCATAGACTTTAATGGATGTTCGCTAGAACATTTCCCTTGTTCGAGATCTGGTGTGAACCAAACAGGGGGATGTCCGGCTCATCACTACTCCACAAGCTGACCAACCAGGTACTCTCCTGGTAAGGAAATTGAGTCCCCCCCTGGTATTGAAAAATTGGTTTCCCACCTGGTTAAATGTTTTAATATGGTTTCCAACAGAGCTAACCTTTGTTTTCTACCTAAACCAAATAACGTTTCTAGCATTGTATCTAAATAAAGGCCAATTTCATTGATAGCTTGTGATCTCAAGCTACTTAAATAATGTGTAAAACCAGACTAAGTCCTTTTATAGAGCAATATAATAATGTTGTTCAGGGAGGATTTGTCCCAAACAGTCAGGTGACAGATCAAATCAGGAGAGCAAAAGACTTTATATCTTTACTAATCTCTAATTGTGCTGGAGGCAGGCAGAGAAAGGAAATGTTACTGTCACTTGATGTATGCAAGGCATTTGATACAGTATCGTGGCCCTAATTGTTTTGAATTCTGTTCAAGTTGAGTTTGGCCCTAAATTTCTTACTTTCATGTAGACTTTGTAGTCTGCTTCTTCAATCCAGATAATTGTGAAAGGTTATACATCAGCTCAACATCACCCCAGGCACTTGGCAAGGGTGTCCATTAGCACTCCTTTTATTTATCATAGTAAAACGTTGGCCATTGCTATTCAAACTAGTTCTAATATACTGGGCATTAAAATCAGGAATAAGCATCACAAATGCTGATAATTTGCTTCTTTTTATTACCTCCCCTCACACTACCCTTTCAAAACGTATTTGAACCTCTGGGTCAATTGAAAACACATCAGGCCTTAAAGGATAAGTCCACCCTAATCTACATCTACAGACATCCATGATCTAAGACTAACCTATTCAACCCTGTAAAGAAGAAATCAGTATACATACCTTTTTTGAAGCCAATCCGATACGGCCCCTCTCTGAGCTGTCAGCAGCAGCTTCGCTGTGGAGGTGAGTGTAGAGGAGGCAGCCGACAATGGAAACTCTATAGTAACTCTATGGGTGATGTCAATTCCAATTCATTTCACAGCCGTTTTTGGCGGTGTCCTCTGCAGAGCTTTGGCCGAATAGGTTGGATAGGTTAGTCTTAGAGATCTACAAGAGGTTGTCTGTAGATGTAGAGATTTTAGTGTTAGGGTAGACTTACCCTTTAAGATAAACCTGGAGAAATCAGAAGCCCTCAATATAAATCTATAACTGCTAGCTCTAAGAACTGCTGAAGCCTGCTAGCAGCTTGCTTAACATGACAATCAGCATTCCCATTAGGATCTGTGTTCAACATTTACAAATTTGAGCTTAATGGTACTTTGAAAGCGTCAATAAAGCTTGCTGAAAACCCTGCAAATGCTTTGTCAAAGCTTGCTGATTACATTGCACCTATACAAGCTGAAGCCCATGTAAAACAGGCCTTAATGTAGACCTGAGAGAGGGTGGAGACACCAGCCTCCTCCTCCATTCTCTGAAATCCTCACAGCTTACAGAGTTCAGGCAAAAGGCCATTGGCCCACAAAGGTGTAAACCTAGTAAATCCCTTTACACCCAAAGTAATTGTCCTCTCTTACAAGATCAGCAGTGGCGGCCCGTGCATAGGGGGCGCCAGGGCGCCGCCCCCCTACCCCTAAAAAAAAAGAAAAAAAAAAGAAAAAAAAAAAACAACAAAACGAACAAATAAAGTTGTACAAAAAGAAAAATTGGGTTCGCCGGCCTCGCCTGAAGGAACTGGTGGCTGGGGGGGGTGGGGTTACGTCCCAGAAGAGGCGCCGATTGGCTGCCTTCTGGGGGGTAGGGGGGTATCCTGGGCGCAAGTCTTTGCGATTGGACACCCCCACTTTCTGATATCCTGGCTGTGATTGGTCCAGTCTACAGCCTGGACCAATCATCATCCAGGATATCGCTGACGTCGCAATGGGGGGCGGTGCCGGTGCGTGCGTCAGTCACTCACCGTCACCGTCGCTCAGAGAAAAGGAGAGGCCACCCGCCGGTTCCCGCCGCCGAGATGAGGGAGAAGGACCCGCCGCAGAAGAGGAGGAAGAAGCTGAGCCGCGCCGCCGCCAGGTAAGTTTGAAGGGAGCAGGCCCCCAGCCGGTTCCCACCGCCGAGACGAGGGAGAAGGACCCGCCGCAGAAGAGGAAGAAGCTGAGCCGCCCCGCCGCCAGGTAAGTTTGAAGGGAGCACGCACGCTGGTCTCTGCATCGATTGGGGTACAATGCTGGCACTCTGCAATCATTGGGGGACAATTCTGGCACTCTGCAATCATTGGGGGACAATGCTGGCACTCTGCAATCATTGGGGGACAATGCTGGCGCTCTGCAATCATTGGGGGACAATGCTGGCACTCTGCAAACATTGGGGGACAATGCTGGCACTCTGCAATCATTGGGGGACAAAGCTGGCGCTCTGCAATCATTGGGGGACAATGCTGGCACTCTGCAATCATTGGGGGACAATGCTGGCGCTCTGCAATCATTGGGGGACAATGCTGGCACTCTGCAATCATTGGGGGACAAATCTGTGGTGCTCTGCAATCATTGGGGGGCAATGCTGGCACTCTGCAATAATTGGTGGACAAAGCTGTGGCGCTCTGCAATCATTGGGGGACAATGCTGGCACTCTGCAATCATTGGGGGACAATGCTGTGGCGCTCTGCAATCATTGGGGGACAATGCTGTGGCCACTCTGCAATCATTGGGGTACAATGCTGTGGCACTCTGCAATCATTGGGGTACAATGCTTTGGCGCTCTGCAATCATTGGGGACAATGCTGGCACTCTGCAATAATTGGGGGACAATGCTGTGGCGCTCTGCAATCATTGGGGGACAATGCTGTGGTGCTCTGCAATCATTGGGGGACAATGCTGGGGCGCTCTGCAATTATTGGGGGACAATGCTGTGGCGCTCTGCAATCATTGGGGGACAATGCTGTGGCGCTCTGCAATAATTGGGGGACAATGCTGTGGCGCTCTGCAATCATTGGGGGACAATGCTGTGGCGCTCTGCAATCATTGGGGGACAGTGCTGTGGCGCTCTGCAATCATTGGGGGACAATGCTGTGGCCACTCTGCAATCATTGGGGTACAATGCTGTGGCACTCTGCAATCATTGGGGGACAATGCTGTGGCGCTCTGCAATCATTGGGGGACAATGCTGTGGGCACTCTGCAATCATTGGGGTACAATACTGTGGCACTCTGCAATCATTGGGGTACAATGCTGTGGGCACTCTGCAATCATTGGGGGACAATGCTGTGGCGCTCTGCAATCATTGGGGGACAATGCTGTGGGCACTCAGCAATCATTGGGGGACAATGCTGTGGCGCTCTGCAATCATTGGGGGACAATGCTGTGGTGCTCTGCAATCATTGGGGGACAATGCTGTGGCGCTCTACAATCATTGATGGGGGCACGGAACAGTTGCATTGAAGGGGGCACGCACGCTGAACTCTGCACAGTGTTTATTGCATTGAAGGGGGCACAGCACAGTTGCATTGAAGGGGGCATGCACGCTGAACTCTGCATTGTGGGGGCACAGCACAGTGTTCATTGCATTGAAGGGGGCACAGCACAGTTGCATTGAAGGGGGCATGCACGCTGAACTCTGCATTGTTGGGGCACAGCACAGAGTTCATTGCATTGAAGGGGGCACAGTGTTTATTGCATTGAAGGGGGCACAGCACAGTTGCATTGAAGGGGGCATGCACGCTGAACTCTGCATTGTGGGGGCACAGCACAGTGTTCATTGCATTGAAGGGGGCACAGCACAGTTGCATTGAAGGGGGCATGCACGCTGAACTCTGCATTGTTGGGGCACAGCACAGAGTTCATTGCATTGAAGGGGGCACAGTGTTTATTGCATTGAAGGGGGCACAGCACAGTGTTTATTGCATTGAAGGGGGCACAGCACAGTGTTTATTGCATTGAAGGGGGCACAGCACAGTGTTCATTGCATTGTGGGGGCACAGCACAGTGTTCATTGCATTGAAGGGGGCACAGCACAGTGTTTATTGCATTGAAAGGGGCACATCACAGTGTTTATTGCATTGAAGGGGGCACAGCACAGTGTTTATTGCATTGAAGGGGGCACAGCACAGTGTTTATTGCATTGAAGGGGCACAGCACAGTGTTTATTGCATTGAAGGGGGCATGCACGCTGAACTCTGCATTGTTGGGGCACAGCACAGTGTTTATTGCATTGAAGGGGGCACAGCACATTGTACATTGCATTGAAGGGGGCACAGCACAGTTGCATTGAAGGGGGCATGCACGCTGAACTCTGCATTGTGGGGGCACAGTACAGTGTTTATTGCATTGAAGGGGGCATAGCACAGTGTTCATTGCATTGAAGGGGGCACAGCACAATGTTCATTGCATTCAAGGGGGCATGCACGCTGAACTCTGCATTGAAGGGGGCATGTACACTGGTCTCTGCATTGAAAGGGGGCATGTATGCTGGTCACTGCATTGAAAGGGGGCATATACCATCTCCTGTACCATGACCTGTGACATGCCTATACCATATCTGTGCCATGCCTATACCATCACCTGTGCCATGCCTGTACCATCACCTGTGCCATGCCTGTACCATCACCTGTGCCATGCCTGTACCATCACCTATGCCATGCCTATACCATCACCTGTGCCATGCCTGTACCATGACTTCAAAGTCACGCAATTTTTTACTGCGTTTTTTGACGCGAAGCAATACCTATTACATTTTTCTTTTTGCGCCCCCCCCAAAAATTTTGAGCACCAGCCGCCACTGAAGATCAGTCAACTGTTTGCATGTAAATCCTATTAAAGCGGAGACCCACCCTAAAAAAAAAACATTGCAGCATCAGGTAGAGTAAAAAAAAACCTGAAAAAGAATTGGATAATTAATATTTTTTTTTGTTTCACTTACCTTGTTTTTAATGAAAATTAACTTTCCTTCCTTCCTCTTCCTTCTTATGCGGCAGCGGTCCCCAACGTCACTTCCTCCTTTGCAGTGCGTCCTGGGAGATAAGCATCATCAATCCGAGGATGCAATGGGAATGGCCAGCGCATGCGCGAGATTGCGATCGGCATTCTGGGTAGCTGAAACCAGGAAGAGGAACACAGCGGCTTCAGACGCCCACACTGGAGATGGCCGCGCTCTTCAATCAATTTTAAAGGTAAGATTTTATCTATACTCATTTACTGTACTCTACTGTAATGTGGGAAAAATATTAGTGTAATTGGGGATATCTTAGGGTTAGAGGGGTATTTTTAGGTAAAAAATGTTTTTGTGGCCGGAACTCCGCTTTAAGGAGTTTCAAAATTGGGCATTGTAAAGTAGCCCGCATATATAAGAAGAAAAGGATAGATAAAAAAATGAAAAGAAGAATAAGTACACTCCCCCCAGTAACCAATCAGCTTTTCCAAGGTGAGGATTGTGTGTAGCAGATCCAAGGATCCCAAACTTGAAATTGAAATTGTTTAACCTATAGTTTACTCTTGCTTTTTTTTTTTTTTTCATTTTACATATTCTAGGTAAGCTTACATTTTGTGACAGATACAGTCAGGTCCATAAATATTGGGACATCAACACAATTCTAATCTTTTTGGCTCTATACACCACCACAATGGATTTGTGCTTTAACTGCAGACTTTCAGCTTTAATTTGAGAGTATTTACATCCAAATCAGGTGAACGGTGTAGAAATTACAACAGTTTGTATATGTGCCTCCCACTTTTTAAGGGACCAAAAGTAATGGAACAGATTAATAATCAAAAATCAAACTTTCACTTTTTAATACTCGGTTGCAAATCCTTTGCAGTCAATTACATCCTGAAGTCTGGAATGCATAGACATCACCAGACGCTGGGTTGCATCCCTGGTGATGCTCTGCCAGGCCTCTACTGCAACTGTCTTCAGTTCCTGCTTGTTCTTGGGGCATTTTCCCTTCAGTTTTGTCTTCAGCAAGTGAAATGCATGCTCAATCTGATTCAGGTCAGGTGATTGACTTGGCCATTGCATAACATTCCACTTCTTTCCCTTAAAAAAGTCTTTGGTTGCTTTCGCAGTATGCTTCGCGTCATTGTCCATCTGCACTGTGAAGCACCGTCCAATGAGTTCTGAAGCATTTGGCTGAATATGAGCAGATAATATTGCCCGAAACACTTCAGAATTCATCCTGCTGCTTTTGTCAGCATCACATCATCAATAAATACAAGAGAACTGGTTCTATTGGCAGCCATACATTCCCACGCCATGACAATACCACCACCATGCTTTGGATCATGAGCAGTTCCTTTCCTTCTCCATACTCTTCTTTTCCCATCACTCTGGTACAAGTTGATATTGGTCTCATCTGTCCATAGGATGTTTTACCAGAACTGTGAAGGCTTTTTTAGATGTTGTTTGGCAAACTCAAATCTGGCCTTCCGGTTTTTGAGGCTCACCAATGGTTTACATCTTGTGGTGGACCCTCTGTATTCACTTTGGTGAAGTCTTCTCTTGATTGTTGACTTTGACACACATACACCTACCTACTGGAGAGTGTTCCTTATCTGACCAACTGTTGTGAGAGGTGTTTTCTTCACCAGGGAAAGTATTCTTTGGTCATCCACCACAGTTGTTTTCCGTGGTTTTCCGGGTCTTTTGGTGTTGCTGAGCTCACCGGTGCGTTCTTTCTTTTTAAGGATGTTCCAAACAGTTGATTTGGCCACACCTAATGTTTTTGCTATCTCTCTGATGGGTTTATTTTGTTTTTTAAACCTAATGATGGCTTGCTTCACTGATAGTGACGGCTCTTTGGATATCATATTGAGAGTTGACAGCAACAGATTCTAAATGCAAATAGCACACTTGAAATGAACTCTGGACCTTTTATCTGCTCCTTGTAAATGGGATAATGAGGGAATAACACACACCTGGCCATGGAACAGCTGAGCAGCCAATTGTCCCATTACTTTTGGTCCCTTAAAAAGTGGGAGGCACATATACAAACTGTTGTTCCTACATCTTTCACCTGATTTGGATGTAAATACCCTCAAATTAAAGCTGAAAGTCTGCAGTTAAAGCATATCTTGTTTGTTTCTTTTCAAATCCATTGAGGTGGTGTATAGGGCCAAAAAGATTAGAATTGTGTTGATGTCCCAATATTTATGTACCTGACTGTATGTCTATCATAAAGGTCTTCCATGCTTTCGCTTGCGGAAAGCTCTGTAAATGCTTTGTCAAAGTTTGCTGTTCACACTGTTCTTATACAATTGAAGCCCATGTGAAATGGGCCCAACAATGCTTTCAAATACTTCCAGCATTTACATGCCGAGTTTGATTTGGACCAGAAATGGTTTTACCAATACTTTAAAATTTGACATCAACTACCCTCTTACCAATGAACACAACTTTTTATCCTACACTGCCTTTTATACTCCTGAATTTCTCCATAGAATTTGTGTGAGATGCGATTCTAATTGCAATAAATGTGCTCAACGCTAGAGGAATATTATCCATCTTCTCAATACTCCAAATTATAGAATTATTGGGTTAGAATAATTACAGCCCTCAATAACATTTTTGGTATCAACTTGTCTGTTGACTCAACACCATATATCCTTGGTAACTTTAATATTTTTCCTAATGATAAAGATTTCAAGAATGATAACTTGTTGATAGTTATTACTAAATCTCTTTTTGTGGTACACAACATGCCCACATTCTGGTTATGATTGGATTTTAGAATTAAGAAAACATATATCCTATGTAAAATATCCTTATTATCTAAGAAATGCTACATGTAAATTTACTTCTATCTGCACTTTGATCATGTTTGGTTCCTTACTTTTGCCTTGCTGTAACTTTGCCCTGCAAGGCAGACTATCTCTAGGTTTTTTATTTCAATATTTTTTATTAAGCATATGCAATCTACAGTCAAACATTACAGAAGGAACAAAATGGTGAAATGGTTCAAACGTGTGTATCATCTATTCTTACATTGGAAAGAGATGAGTAATTCAAAATGTATGGGGTATTCAAACATTTGGGATAGGTACACCAGGTATAACAAAGAGATGGGTATGTATCTGGGTGTCAGTCCATATGGCCAAGTTATGTTTAAATGTTGTATTGGTAACATTTATTGGTAAATGTTGTATGGCTAACAGGTGTTCAAAAGTGTAATTTTGTTGGACCGAAATCAGTACTTCTGAGATGTTGAGGGAATATTGTGACTTCCATTTTCTGAGTATGAGTGTTTGGGCAGCTAATAGTATGTGCGTAACTACTTGCCTAAAGGAGCAGGGGTAGGAATCAATACCAATATGCAGTATGGCCAGGCCCGGGTTTGGTGGTAGGAGAATTTCGGTGAGTGAAGAGATTACTTGAAAGACCTGGTTCCAGAAGCTTGTCAGACTGGGGCATTCTGTCACCTGCTGGTGTGACTAGAAATGTGTGGACTGCCACAGAGAATGTCAGGCAAAAATACAGTGTAAAATAATATAATTTATTTAAAAAAAAGTTAACCACTTTAGCCCCGGAGGATTTTCCTGCTTAACGTCCAGGCCACTTTTTTCAACTTGGCACTGCGCAACTTTAACTGACAATTGTGCGGTCATGCAACGCTGTACCCAAACAAAATGTTATTTTTTTTCCCACAAACAGAGCTTTCTTTTGGTGGTATTTGATCACCTCTGCGTTTTTCATTTTTTGCGATATTAATAAAAAAAGAGCAAAAATTTTGCAAGAAATTGACATTTTCTACTTTCACAGTTAAAAAATATCTAATATATTAAATTTTTGTCATATATTTATGCCAAAATGTATTTAGTTACATGTCTTTGACAAAAAAAAAAATTCTTAATGAGCGTATTTTTAACCACTTTAAGACCGGAAGATTGTACCCCCTTCCTGACCAGGATATATTTTGTGATTCGGCACTGCGTTACTTTAACGGACAATTGCGCAGTTGTGCGACGCTGTACCCAAATTAAATTTACGTCCTTTTTTTTCCCCACAAATAGAGCTTTCTTTGCTGGTATTTTATCACCTGTGCGATTTTTAATTTTTGAAAAAAAGAGCGACAATTTTGAAAAAAAAAACTGATGTATAACATTCCCCCAAAAAATTTACAAATCAAAACATTTTAGGCCAATTTGTGTTCTGCTACATATTTTTGGTAAAAAAAATCACAATAAGTGTATTTTGATTGGTTTGGGCAAAACTTATCACGTTTACTAACTACGGGAAAGATTTGTCATTTTTATTGTTTATTTTTTTTTTTACTAGTAATGGCGGTGATCTGCGATTTTTTTTGCGGGACTGCGACATTGAGGCGGACAGATCGGACCCCTAACTGACATTTTTTACACTTTTGGGGGGACCAGTGACATTACTACAGTAATCAGTGCTATAAATATGCACTGTTACTGTAATAATGACACTGGCAGGGAAGGGGTTAACACTGTTAGTGATCAAGGGGTTAAATGTGTGCCTCATGCTTACTGATGGGTGTGGGGGGAGGGGGTTGTGTGACACAGACACAGATCGCAGGTTCAGCTATGCTTAATTCTGCGATCTGTCACTGCCTGTCACAGAGGAGATCCGCCCGCTTTGTTTACGGGCGGATTTCCTCACTCTGTCCCCGACAATCGGGAAAGAGAGGCGGTTATCACCACCTCTCCTCCCCTGGCCCGACTCCCTCTGTGTCTGAATACAGTGGAAGCGAGCCTCCGGCCTACGTCGACCTACGTCGCTGGACCCAGCCGAGCCGCTCTGCTGCAGTAGCAGCAACGTGAGCGGTCAGCTAGTGGTTAAGAACATAAAAATAAACGTACCTCCAATAAACCAAACTGTGTAAAACAAACCAAATAACCAAACAAATAGTGACCACAATGCACAACTGCCTAAACCAAATATATACAGCAAATAGGGAATGCAAGCATAATGGTAACAGAGACATTGTCATACAGGGGAGATCAAGCAGAGGGAGCTGGGAGCAGGACAGGGTAACAGGAGACAGAGAGAGCAGGAGGAGACAGAGAAAGCAGGAAGGAAGGGATCAGGCTGCAGGGTCAGGATCAGGGCAGGAAACAGGATGCAAGATACAGGAACACTGAAACGCTGAACACTGAAACGCAGGTCAGGGGAACATGGAGACAACACCAAGGCAACAAGAGAAGGACAGACAGGACTTAAATATACTTCCTGCAATGAGCAGCGATGACCAATGATATGAACTTCTGGCTGCTGAGAGACACCCTCTGGTGGATACTGGAACTGCAACCTATGGATCTGGGATCCACAGTGCCACCGGCAGGTGAGCCCTTTCCTGACACATTCCCACAGGGCATGAAGCAGATTTCCCACCTGACCACCACCTTGCCAGCATAGGGGGGATGTGGTTGGAAATATTGTGGCTTACCCGTAACTTGTGAGGTGCCATCTGTTGACAATCTTAAACATTGGTTCCCAGTGGTTGACGGAGTGCGTCTATCTGTGAATTTCACGGAAGGCTATTTGCCATTGGTTTGGAGTAAATGAGGTATTTAGGTCAGTTTTCCAATTTTTTTTCTGAAAAGTAGCTTGTTTTGTAAAATATTATAGAAAAAGGAATTGCCTTTACATGTTGGTTTTGGGGAGGTATAGAACTGCCACACCCTGTCGTGAATGCGAAGTTCTGGAATAGGGAGCATGTTTAAAATGTGTAAGAGATGCGGGAGCATGTAAAGTTCCCTGATCTAGGGAGATTAAATTTGTGAAAGAAAGCCTCAACACCTTTTGACTTGGAGTTATGTATAAAGTATTGTACAGTGCATTGCGAAAGTATTCACCCCCCATGAACTTTTCGACCTTTTGCCACATTTCAGGAATCAAACATAAAGATATAAAACTGTAATTTTTTGTGAAGAATCAACAACACGTGGGACACAATCATGAAGTGGAACAAAATTTATTGGATATTTCAAACTTTTTTAACAAATAAAAAATTGAAAAATTGGGCATGCAAAATGATTCAGTCCCCTTAAGTTAATACTTTGTAGCGCCACCTTTTGCTGTGATTACAGCTGTAAGTCGCTTGGGGTATGCCTCTATCAGTTTTGCACATCGAGAGACTGACATTTTTGCCCATTCCTCCTTGCAAAACAGCTCAAGCTCAGTGAGGTTGGATGGAGAGCGTTTGTGAACAGCAGTTTTCAGTTCTTTCCACAGATTCTCGATTGGATTCAGGTCTGGACTTTGACCTGGCCATTCTAACACCTGGATATGTTTATTTGTGAACCATTCCATTGTAGATTTTGCTTTATGTTTTGCATCATTGCCTTGTTGGAAGACAAATCTCCGTCCCAGTCTCAGGTCTTTTGCAGACTCCATCAGGTTTTCTTCCAGAATGGTCCTGTATTTGGCTTCATCCATCTTCCCATCAATTTTAACCATCTTCCCTGTCTCTGCTGAAGAAAAGCAGGCTCAAACCATGATGCCGCCACCACCATGTTTGACAGTGGGGATGGTGTGTTCAGGGTGATGAGCTGTGTTGCTTTTCCGCCAATCATAACCTTTTGCATTGTTGCCAAAAAGTTTGATTTTGGTTTCATCTGACCAGAGCACTTTCTTCCACATGTTTGGTGTGTCTCCCAGGTGGCTTGTGGCAAACTTTAAATTACACTTTTTATGGATATCTTTAAGAAATGGCTTTCTTCTTGCCACTCTTTCATAAAGGCCAGATTTGTGCAGTATACGACTGATTGTTGTCCTATGGACAGAGTCTCCCACCTCAGCTGTAGATCTCTGCAGTTTATCCAGAGTTATCATGGGCCTCGTGACTGCATCTCTGATCAGTCTTCTCCTTGTATGAGCTGAACGTTTAGAGGGACGGTCAGGTCTTCGTAGATTTGCAGTGGTCTGATACTCCTTCCATTTCAATGTTATCGCTTGCACAGTGCTCCTTGAGATGTTTAAAGCTTGGGAAATCTTTTTGTATCCAAATCCGGCTTTAAACTTCTCCACAGCAGTATCTCGGACCTGCCTGGTGTGTTCCTTGTTCTTCATGATGCTCTCTGTGCTTTTAAACGGACCTCTGAGACTCTTACAGTGCAGGTGCATTTATACTCAGACTTGATTACACACAGGTGGATTCCATTTATCATCATTAGTAATTTAGGTCAACATTGGATCATTCAGAGATCCTCACTAAACTTCTGGAGAGAGTTTGCTGCACTGAAAGTAAAGGGGCTGAATAATTTTGCACGCCCAATTTTTCCGTTTTTATTTTTTAGCAAAGTTTGAAATATCCAATAAATCTCGTTCCACTTCATGATTGTGTCACACTTGTTGTTGATTTTTCACAAAAAATTACAGTTTTATATCTTTATGTTTGAAGCCTGAAATGTGGCAAAAGGTCGCAAAGTTCAAGGGGGCCGAATACTTTCGCAAGGCACTGTATATGATTCAACCTGCAGTTACATAACTCTATGTTTTTTGTACTCCTATTTTGTCAATAGCTTTAAAAATATTATCTGATTTAAAAAATAAAATATGAGACTGGTTTACCAAAGGAGCTGACAACCTTCCCTCAATAAATTGAGGGAAGTTGTCCAATGTGAAAGCAAATTTCTGTTCACTTTGAAAATACAATCATGTGCTGATTAATTAGTTTAATAACAACAACAATTTGCTTTTCACATGATAAGATATTCACTTAATTTTTTTTAGTGAAATATCCCAACATGTTTACTAAAATGTGTAAGAGATGCGGGAGCATGTAAAGTGCTCTGATCTAGGGAGATTTAATTCCTTGATCGAAGCCTCCACGCGTTTTGACTTGGAGTTATGTATTGTATATGATTCAACCCGCAGTTACAAACACTTGTTTTTTGTACTCCTATTTTGTCAATAGCTTTAAAAATAGTATCTGATTTAAAAAATATCCCAACATGTTTAGTAAATCAGCTTTTATACACTGAACAAAATTATAAACGCAACACTTTTGTTTTTGCCCCCATTTTTCATGAGCTGAACTCAAAGATCTATGACTTTTGCTATGTTCACAAAAGGCCTATTTCTCCCAAATATTGTTCACAAATCTGTCTAAATTTTTGTTAGTGAGCACTTCTCCTTTGCCGAGATAATCCATCCACCTCACAGGTGTGGCATATCAAGATCCTGATTAGACAGCATGATTATTGCACAGGTGTCTCTTAGGCTGGCCACAATAAAAGGCCACTCTAAAATGTGCAGTTTTATCACACAGCACAATGCCACAGATGTTGCAAGTTTTGAGGGAGCGTGCAATTGGCATGCTGACTGCAGGAATGTCCACCAGAGCGGTTACATTGCAAATTGAATGATTTATTTCTCTACCATAAGCCGTCTCCAAAGGCATTTCAGAGACTTTAGCAGTACATCCAACCGGCCTCAGAACCGCAGACCATGTGTAACCACACCAGCCCAGGACCTCCACAACCAGCATCTTCACCTCCAAGATTGTCTGAGACCAGCCACCCGGACAGCTGCTGCAACAATCGGTTTGCATAACTAAAGAATTTTTGCACAAACTGTCAGAAACCATCTCAGGGAAGCTCATCTGCATGCTTGTCATCCTTATCGGGGTCTCGGCCTGATGTAATGTTCTGGTACCTTTGGGTACCCTAATTACTCTTTCATAAGTGTATGCGCCCCACCATTCTCTTTTGGTAAGGTGCGCATACACCTTTAAGACTGATGCTGTCATCACTGAGCGCCGGACTGGATGGCTATTTAGATCGCCGGCTCTCACTCACATGTGTTCGTTCAAACTGCTTTGTGCCTTGATGCTAACCTGTCTTGAAGCTCTCATGCTTGCAAGCATACCTCGCTGTCGGAACCACGCTGCGCTGATCCCTGTATCCCGTTACCGGATCATCTGCTCTTGCCGAACCTCTCCTCTGCTACATTGCTATTAGTGATAAGTACCCCACAGGGGAAACCTCTATAACCTTTATACTAAAGCTTACACTATCTAGCTCTGCATACTAAGGACTATTACTACATCTGCATTATCTAAGATTGCTAGCTCTTGTGCCTACTACCACCTGTTCTTGCACTGGATTGATCTCTCTTGTATGTCCACCTGCTACTCTGTCATCTGCTACCATACATGATTGCTAAACCTATCTGCATCCCATCTGCTACTATCTTACTTTCAAGAACATTTCCTTTCAAGTGTCTGTCATCTACCATCTCTACCCAACCTGTCTCTTCAGCCTATCATCACTGTGTTACTATATACATAAGTCACTCTAGGAAACATCTTATTGAGTGTGTGTATTTACTTGCTGAATTGAGATCATCCACACATGATGAGTCATTGAGAATTGGGATTGGTGTCTCAGCATTTCTCTACATGACTACTGAAGTGGAATATTTCTGCAGCTGAAAATCCACATCATACGTAAAATGCAGGAGCGTTACACCTGACTGCAGTTCCTCATCGTAACCGACATTTGATGGCGTCTGGCACTTTGGATAGGTGTTCTCTTCACAGATGAATCCCGGTTTTCACTGTACAGGGCAGATGGCAGACAGCGTGTATGGCACTGTGTGGGTGAGAGGTTTGCTGATGTCAACATTGTGTATCAAGTGGCCCATGGTGGCAGTGGGGTTATGGTATGGACAGATGTATGTTATGGACAATGAACACAGGTGCATTTTATTGATGGCGTTTTGAATGCACAGAGATACTGTGATGAGATCCTGAGGCCCATTGTTGTTCCATTCATCCACAACCATCACCTCATATTGCAGCATGATAATGCACGGCCCCATGGTGCAAGGATCTATACACAATTCCTGAAAGCTGAAAACATCCAAGTTCTTGCATGGTCAGCATATTCCCCGGACATGACACCCATTGAACATGTTTGGGGTGCTCTGGATCGGTGTATAGGACAGTGTGTTCCGGGTCCTGCCAATATCCAGCAATTTTACACAGCCATTGAAGAGGAGTGGACCACAAGCCACAATCTACAACCTGATCAACTATATGCAAAGGAGATGTGTTACACTGCATGAGGCAAATGGTGGTCACACCAGATACTGGCTGGTTTTTGGACCCCCCTGGACACCCATAATACAGTAAAACTGCACATTTTAGATAGGCCTTTTATTGTGGCCAGTCTAAGGCACACCTGTGTAATACCCTTGCTGTCTCATCAGCATCTTGATATGCCACACCTGTGAGGTTTATGGATTATCTCAGAAAAGGAGAAGTGCTCACTAACACAGATTTAGACAGATTTGTGAACAATATTTGAGAGAAATAGGCCTTTTTTGTACATAGAGAAAGTCTTGAGTTAAGCTCATGAAAAATGGGGCAAAAACAAAACTGTTGCATTTATAATTTTGTTCAGTGTATGTCTCACATGTCTGAATGTGCAATTTAAATTCAGGTGAATCAAAATATTGGCTATATATGTAAAACTAAAATTTCTTTGTCAGTAAAACAGTAAACACATACATATTTTAACCAAGCTTTTAGTCAATTTCCTATACATTAAATCCAATTCCCTATGCTATAATAATTATTTGCAATATATATCATTATTCAGAAAAACATATTCTGAAAATAACAATCATATTGATTAAATTTTTGATTGTTATGGCAAATAACACGTGTGCTATAGCTTAGTAAATTTAGCCAAATGATTTATTATGCTACGAGTGCTTAGATACAAAACATGGAAATTATTACCTGTATGGAATCACAGCAGTATATGTAGAAAAAAAAGTAAACCAAATAGAAGAATAGATTCACTGTCTCAGTTTGCTTAATGATAAAGTAAAACAAAAAAACACAGACAATTTAAACTAAATTATTTGGCAGTTTTACAGATAAACAAATCACTTTTCCAAATTGCTTCTTTAGGGAATTAGTGCTTCTGGAAATGAAATATACACAGATTATTAGAAAAAAAAAGCTTCCCGTTGGGAGAGCAACAGTATTTACAAGAAAAGATGTGCCTAGCCGGACCTCTAATTGCTGTTCATTATCTCATATTGATTTAATTAGTTGCTGCACTCAGGTTTAAATTGCCTGCTGTCCTCAGCAGGGACTTAGGTATAAGGGTGTGTGGATTAAACAAGTAGGGTAGCAAAATGAGACCCCACAGTGAGAAACAAAAGGGTCATCTAACAGGGCATCATTAGTGATGTTGAACGGAGGAGGGTAAGGCCAGAGAGATACCCTTGTGGGCTTTTATTTTATTCTTTTAACCATGTTGGCTGAGAAAAATCTAATTAACCAAAGTAATTAGAGTAAGTATCTTCATAAAGGAAAATTAGAGTGTTGCTGTGAGAGCACAGTAAGATATATTGTCTAAAATGAGCAGCAGCAAAAAATACTTCAGAGGGAAAAGTAGAATTAGAATATTAGCTCAATTTATAGACTTAATATACCCACGGTTTGTGGACATACACACAAAATGTATTTAAAAAAAAAATATTGAAATTTCTATTCAGTCTTAACCAAATGTTTGCAGCTAAGGCATTTCTGTTAAGAAAAAGGTTATTAACATTTTAGATTAGTATCCATTTGGGACTAATTGTTTTATGCATTAATTGCTGAAGAATAATGAGGAAGTCAACGATCTTGCTTAAAAGGTTGAGAACTAATTGGTGCTGGAAGACAATTATGTCCACAGAACTGCCTGACGAGCATTGAAAGATTTAAGTTGGTTTAAAGACTAAATTTATGATGCATAAGTAGCTATTAAAACCAATGTACTTATGATGGTTACACCAATGTACTTATGATTTGGCAGAAATAAACTCTGGCATTAATGGGATACTTTCATTGTGCGAATAACATGATGTTAATTTCTATGGCATAAATATGGTATATCTATTTTGACTTTTTCTATAAACTATCACCATTAATATTAATAATCATCATCTTCCTACCCCTTTGTCTAGACAGACTACACATATATGACAGATATACAGTAGTACAACACTATAAATCAAACAATTTAGTTACCTCTGTTTTCCCCTTTTTCCAAATGAAATGTAATGTTTGGGGGCCCTATCTACAAAATGTGTATTGAAATACAGTAAAGTGTAAACATATTGTGCAAAGTCAACAGACTACTACTCAAAAGGCAATGGAAAACAGGTGGTATATTGAAAAAATTTACAACACGCTAAAAACCCTTAGTGCCCATTCACACAGGGGCGACACGACTTGCTGGGGCGACCTGTGAAGTCGCGGTGCACGACGTGCACCGCGACCTCGGCGCGACATGCACGCACTTCATATCATTGAAGTCAATGCAAGTCACCTCCAGGTCGCCCCAAAGTAGTACAGGACCCTTTTTCTAAGTCGGAGCGACTTATGTCGCTCCTATTAGAACGGGTCCTGTGCTAATCAATGGCAGGCGACCGTCCGCGACTTGTCAGGCAACCAAGTCGCCTGACAAGTCGCGCTAGTGTGAATGGACCCTTAAAATATTGAAAAGGATAACATTCATTTTTGCCAGATGACCTAATGAGTATATAAACCCAATAAATATAATCTCATTTAAGTTTAAATATTTCCCCACCAATTACAAATCCCATCAGTTATAAGGGGCAGCTGGCATGAGGAAGCAAAGCCTTGCTCCTTTTCCAAGATGGCCGCCTCAGCAAAGGGATACTGTGCAGAACCCAGCAGGGAGACAACATGTAATCAAGTGACTAGTCATGTGCCCTCTGATTGCTTTTTTTGGCTACAGATTTCTAAAGCATGTGCAAACTGAATACCTAAAATTTCATATAATCTTTAGCATGTTAATAATTTTTGTTATTTTCAATAATTGCAAATCTGTAGCTTTTATTAAAATAATACATGGTACATCTGTAATAAAAGTCAAACGCTTCCTGCTATGGGGCAACAATGCTTATCCCTCTTTCTCATTTGTGCTCCTGCTCTATCACATAGGGTTCTTATAGAAGCTTCAAGTTACATTACTCAGACATAGTCCACTGCATGGAGGCATGAGTGCCTATAGGAAGGACGTAACTGCAAAGAGGATGCAGGAGATCATCTGTACTGAAATGCAACAAAGGATTTAAAAAAGTTGAAAATGTATTTCATGAAAAACTAACAATGAATTATTATACACAGACTCAAGCAAACTAAATGTAACCAAGTTAAGGTTTACATATCAGAAAGTCTTTATTATTTAGCAAACTCTACCTGTAAAAATAGGCATTTTGGGAAACAATAGATGCTGAATATCTATTGTCTTTAAAAAGAATACAAATGTAGTCAACCCTTGATTTTTTTCCTAGGTTCTCTTCATAATCAATGATGGTAAAAGATCAATGATCATAATCATAATCAATGATGATAAAAACATCCGATCGCTAAAAAATCGTACAGTAGAATAATCTGTACATAATCATACACATTATAATTGGTTGACAAAATGCAGTCTGATTGATCCACACTTCCTCCAAGATTAGAAGGTTACTAAGATATAAAGATGATTATCCTCCTTTTTGATAAAAAATAAAAAAATTGTGGGTATTGTTCTATAGAATAATAAAGATTTATATAAGCAAAGAATATTTGATTTACATTTTGAGAAAATTTTATTTCATTTGCTAGATTATGATACGTTTACATTGAGAATGCTGATTGCTACGATGCAGTTAACTTAATTTTCCAAATTATATTATTTAGAGAATCTTGATTGGCTGTTAAGGAAGATTTAGTATATCTTAATTGTGTTATACTGAGAACGATCACTGGCTGATGTAGATGTGTGGTTTGAATACAAATTACTCTCTAAAGGTTAATTAGGAATTTTTGTTGCCAAGAAGGAAGGAAAAAATACTCTTTAAAAATGTATGTATATAGTGTTCACATTAAAGGATGTATTATAATGCTGACATATAGCCAAATATAGCCTGATGGTGGACTTTTTTGGCCGATGGCTAAATAGGTCAAGATAACCCACACAATCAAAAGCTTGATTGTGTGGTTACAATCAATTTGTTTATTGGTTGGCTGCCTTGGTTAACCACTTTAATACAGAGCACTTAAACCCTCTTCCAGGGCCGATCCTGGGGTTACAGACGCATGGGTGCAGACATTTTTATGACGCCCCCACATGGGCAGGGTCACCTTAGTAACTCCTCCCTTTGCAAATGTTTCTATGGCAACAACTCCACCTCTCCATCTTTAAGACCCACCACTGTTTGTAATCTGAATGTTCTGGCAATAACTTAGTCAACAGCTTTGACAAGTCAAAATACATGTATTAACAATTCTGTAAAGTGCATGTAAATCAAATAGTTGTACTTGGCTTCTTCTGGAAGCCGAGCTTTGGCTATCCTCATTGGCCAAAATGGGATGATGTCACTCCTGAGCATGTGGTGGGGTTCAGTAATCCTGGCACACAGGATCTCTTACACCTAAAGATCTGTTTACCTAAAGGTAAACTAAGCTGTGCAACATTCTAAAGAAAACTTAGTGCTGGTTCACACAGATGCGATGTCAGACATCACATGTGATTTGGAGTGCACTGCTCTGCAAACCACATGCGATTTCTGTGCATTACGAATACAGATTGTATGGCTGAATTTGCATTACATTCAGACCAAAGTCTCACAGGACCCTTTGTTTGGTCCACACCAGAATTGGATCACATGGGTGTTTACACCTATGCGATCTGATTCATGTCCGAATTGACAGTTTGCATTGCAATATAAGAACTGATCTGGGGGTGTCGTTAACTTTATATTGACACTCCCAGCAGTCCGCATATAGCAGTGTGAACTGCCCGCGAGTCGAGTGCGATGCGGGAACCCGCAGTGGATTTGCAGGGTTCCCACATCGCATATGTGATTGCATGTCTCGTTTGCCAGAAAAGGCCAGCCTGCTCCCAATTTTTAAAAAGAAGATTTTAGTTCTGCTTTAAAAGCTTAAAGTGTATCTACCAACAAGAAAAAAAAAGCATGTTATTATATATTATTATGATATTGCACCTTACTAATCCTTAGATATGGTAGCTGCTTTAGTTTTCTTTTTAGGCCTGTTCTTTATGTTGACCTGGTAATCTACACAATAACACACTTCCTGTCTTAGGTTGGCTACACCCATTCATTTTTGATCAATGCTGGCCATACACTATACAAAAAATCGTTAGAACTAATTTTCAAAAACAAACACTCGGCGGTGAGAGTAGACTATCGTGCCATCATGTAATGACTGAATTTCGATCGAAAAATCGTTCAATGGACATAAATAAATCCTTTTTTTGTTTGTTTTGTCACATATGCCTAGTGCAAACAGTTTGGGTCAGAAACACATTAACCTTTCAATTTATCTTTCATTCGGTAGAATTTTCCAAACTGTTCCTTTGATTTTTCAGGTCTGAAAAGTTAAAACTGATTTTCTATTTGTGCCTATTAACTGGACAGTTACGTACGAATGACCAAATTACAGATTTTCTACCGATTTTTCGGCTAGTGTATGGCCAGTATAAGGCCGGGTTCACACTGATGTGAATTGAATTAGCATGACAGGAGAGTTCGACCAGCTCTCAATGGAGCCAGTTCACACATCTATGGGCGGCCACAGTTTACACTGGAAAAGGGTCCTGTGCATTTTTGGTTCCATTTCAGGTGCGAATTCAGGCAAAAAACTTGGACCTGATTCACACCTGAAACAGTAAACAGACATGCACCAGACTCCATGCTGTGAGCCATGGTTGCAACTGGTGTGAGCCGTTTCACACTAGTTGCTGCCGTGGGTCCGGTGCGTGTCTGTTCACCTTTTCAGGTGCAAATCAGGTCCAAATTTTTTGCCTGAATTCACACCTGAAATGGAGCCAAAGACACACAGGACCCTTTTCTCGTCTCCATTGAGAGGCGGTCAATTCAATTCGCATCAGTGTGAACCCAGTCTTAGACCATACCATATTTTTACTTTAGGAAGTCATTGATTTGTATAAAGTTACAATTGGGAGACTTTCATGCAAGTGGATCCCCAAGCATTAAATAGATTTTATAATGTTTTGTGCCAGGCCTTTTTGACATGTAAGCAGGTTCATTTACATGCATTATCATTTTCCCCAGAGACAGAGGTCAGAAAGTAGACAGGAAATGATCTTCAAAAAGAGGAAAATGATGTCTGACAAAGTGACACAGAGAGACAGCTTTCATCTGAATATATTAATGTATGTTCTTCTATTTACCCCTGCCCTGCCTGACAAGTGGTGTGGGTAGTACCTACCTAGTACAGTAGGATGAATGATGATCTCCTCCGAGTCCTCCTGAACATGGACTAACAGTGCCAAATACACACACACACACACACACAGGCCGGCCACCTCATGATCACCTCAGACAGCCGCAGGTCACGACACGTGCTGGTGCAGGCCATGCTGGCTTAGCTGCTCACACTGACTCAGCTCTGCTTGCAGCTGACCTGGCTGAGAACTTGTCCAGACTTGCTCTCCACTGGCTTTGAGCCGCTGGAGGAGGTGTGTGGATCCAAACCTGACTAGAAGACAGCACTCGGGGCGGCACGGAGGAGAAGAATGCTGGGGCCTCGCCTCGTCCTTGTGATGTGACCGTGACATCCCAGGTTGCTAGAGGCCAGGCGATTTTATCAACCAGTGCTGTGAGTTGATGGAATTGCGGAGCGGACAGTGCAGTAAGTGGAGTCAGTGACAGCTTGTCACTGACAGCTTTGGAGCCCCCCCTCTTTGGCAGTTTGTAGCACCTGGGTGCGCTGCATTCCATGCACCCGCCCAGGATCGGCCCTGCCCCCTTCCTGCCCAGACTAATTTTCAGCTTTCAGCACAGTCACACTTTGAATGACAATTGCGTGGTCATGCAATGCTGTACCCAAATGAAATTTTTATCCCACAAATAGAGCTTTCTTTTGGTGGTGTTTAACCACTTTACCACCGGAGGATTTTGCTGTCTTAAGTCCAGGCCACTTTTTGCGATTCGGCACTGTGCAACTTTAACTGACAATTGCGCGGTACGTGCGATGCCGTTCCCAAACAAAATTTACGTCCTTTTTTTCCCACAAACAGAGCTTTCTTTTGGTGGTATTTGATCACCTGTGCGATTTTTACTTTTTGCGCTATAAACAAAAAAAGAGCGTAAATTTTGAAAAAATAACAATATTTTTCACATTTTTTAATATGAAATTCCCCCCCAAAAAATGTAAAAATCAAAATTTTTTAAAATTTTTGGCCAATTTGTTTTCTGCTACCTATGTTTGGTAAAAAAAATCACAATAAGCGTATTTTGATTGGTTCGCACAAAAGTTATTGAGTTTACTAACTAAGGGAAAGATTTCTGTCATTTTTGTTGTTTTTTTTTAATGAGTAATGGCGGCGATCTGCGATTTTTTTTTGCGGGACTTCAACATTGCGGCGGACAGATTGGACCCTTGACTGACATTTTTGACACTTTTGGGGGTACCAGTGACATTACTACAGTAATCAGTGCTATAAATATGCACTGTTACTGTAAAAATGACTCTGGCAGGGAAGGGGTTAACTTTATTGGAGAGGGAGGGGTTAATGTATTCCTGGTGCTTACTAATGTGTGTGGGGGGAGGTGACTGAGTGACACAGGGACAGATCGCATGTTCAGCTATGTTGAACCCTGCAATCTGTCACTGTCTGTCACTTAGGAGATCTGCCCGCTTTGTTTACACAAGCGGGCGGATCTCCAAACTTGATTCCCCGACGATCAGGGAAGAGCAGCGGCGATCGGCGCTGCTCCTCCCCTGGCCTGACTCCCGCTGTGACTGAATACAGCGGGAGCGAGTCTCTCCGTAGGTCTACATCACTGGACAGGAAAGAGCCACTGTGCCGCAGTAGAGGCACAGTGAGCGGGGGTAAAGTGGTTAATCACCGCTGGGTTTTTTATTTTTTACTAAGAAAAAGAAAAAAGATAAAAAATGTTGAAAAAAAAAGTTTTTCCTAGTTTCTGTCAGTAAATTTTGTAAATAAGTAATTTTTCTCCTTCACAGATGTGCGCTGATGAGGCGGCACTGATGGGAACTGATAGCCTGCACTGAAGCGCACTGATTAGGTGGCACTGATGAGGAGGCCCTTATATGCAGAACTGATGGGCACTGATAGGTGGCACTGATATGCAACACTGATGAGCACTAATAGGTGGCACTGATGGGCACTGATAGGTGGCACTGATGGGCACTGATAGCCACTTATAGGCAGCACTGGTGGGCAGCACTGATAGGCACTGACAGGCTGCCCTGATGGGCACTGTCGAGCAGCACTGATGGGCACTGACGGGCAGCACTGATGGGCAGCACAGGTGAGCAGGCACTGACTGGCACCACTAAAGGGCACTGATTGAGATCACTGGTGGGCACTGATCGGGGTCACTGATGGGCACTGATCGGGGTCACTGATGGGCACTGATTGGTGTCACTGATGGGCATTTATTGGTGTCACTTATGCTGTTGTTTTTGCTTTACTGTAATCAGGGCACCCAGATTACTTGTCCTGGACTCCCCTTTGATTGGCTCTCCTCGCCACACACTCTGACAGTGTGAGGCGAGGAGCGCCGATAAACGCCACTTCCACATTTACATGTGCTGAGATTGGATACGGCTGATCACATGGGTACGCTACAGTGCTCTTTTTGGGGCACCGCCATATGACATCCTACCAGAACGGAGGCGCACCGCTCCGCCGTCATTTTTGGGTGGGCGGGCAGCAAGTAGTTAATGTAAACATTTTAATAATTTTATTTATCAACACATAAATAAAGGTATGATTTGGTCACTGCATTTAGTATTGCATCCAGGCAGGTACAAGGACCTGCCACCTCTGAATGCCTGTGGGAGGGAGAGGAAGAGAAGCAGGCATTCAGTGGCTGCAGGAGCAAAATGAAGGGCATCCTCCCTGCTATATGCTGCCTTAGCCCCCCCCCCTTCTATCCAGCCTGGTGCTAGTTGTCTCTGGCAGTCATCAGTTGCCAGGACCACTCACTCCGCCCCTAACTCCACTATCAAGCTCAGGATCCCGCTTATTGCCTCTAGGCTTCTCCTCTTGGGTAAGGTAGGAGAGTGTCTTCCCCAAGGCCGCTCCCGCCCGTTAGCCTAGAAGAAAATATATTCTCTATCATAGCAGTGCCGGGAACCTGAGTATACCATGTGTCCTACTGTAACAATGCCTCCCACCTGTCACACTGCATAGACACCAATCAGCTTCCAGATTTTATTGTCAAAGCTTAAAGTGATTGTAAAACAACCCATTCAATTTAAAATAAAAATGAAGGGGAAAACATTTCTGTATAGATAAAAAACAAAACATTATAAAAAGTTATCCCTTTTTTTCTAAGTGATCACATTCCCTCTGTTCTCAGTTGCATAAGAGCTGGGGGAAGGAGAAGCAGCAGCACACTGAGCTCCTCAGTGAATAGTTGTGAAGGGCGGGGGGGGGGGGTTGGCAAGTCAGGACAAATCTGAACATTGGAGGAGAGCACACTAAGTTCTCAGCATTGAGAACTGACCACAAAGTGCCCCCTGCTAAGTGTGGTCAGTTTTTAATAGGAGAGCTGACGGACTGCCAGGCCAGGAACACCAGGGATTTCACATAAAGGAAGCAATACAAAGAGAACATGATAGTTTCTCATACAAGTACATGTTACAGCAGGCACATATTAGAAATATGAAGTTTTGGGGTAACAAACGCTTTAATTGAACAGGCTGCGATTAGAATCTGATTGGCTACCATGCACAGCTACACAAGATGCTAAGTGCTCCAGTTTTAGCAAATCTCCCCCATTGTGTTGTCAGGAGAGTTCTTTTGAATCGGGGCTGCAGCTAATGTTTTTTTTTTTTAGCTGTGATTAGAAATCCAGCAGTGCCATAGCCAGATTTGGTTTGATGGTGGTATTTGTTACAGAGTCAAAACAAAGTCCCACAATGGTGAGACCTTTCATAGAATGTGTTTTGTCCAAAGAAGACATATGATTAAAGTTATACTAAACAGAGAAGTGGTAATTGTCATAGTTCATTCACATAAATCATATACGGTATCTCACAAAAGTGAGTACACCCCTCACATTTTTGTAAATATTTTATTATATCTTTTCATGTGACCACCCTTTGACTTCAAACCAGCATTCATTCTTCTAGGTACACTTGTACACAGTTTTTGAAGGAACTCAGTAGGTAGGTTGTTCCAAATGTCTTTGAAAATGAACCACAGCTCTTCTTTGGATGTAGGCTGCCTCAAATCCTTCTGTCTCTTCATGCTATCCCAGACAGAATCAGTGATCAGGGCTCTGTCTGGGACAAAGCATCACTTCCAGCACTCCTTGTTCTTCTTTACAATGAAGATAGTTCTCAATGACATTGGCTGTATGTTTGGGGTCATTATCCTGCTGCAGAAAAAAATTGGGACCAATCACATGCCTCCCTGATGGTATGGCATGATAGATACGTGTCTGCCTTTATTTCTCAGCATTGAGGACACCATTGATTGGCAACATTGAGAACTGTAGATGTAGAGTTCATCTAAGGAAACTTGATGAAGCAGATGAAAGGCACATCATGCTTACTTCCCTAAGAAAAAAAGATTCCGTATGGGACTTTGTATATGCTTCCAATAGTACATAAAACACAAATCACATTAAAAACATAATTTTACATACATACAAGAAGTCACAGCTTCACCATCAACCTATCCATAACACATCCCAGTTGAAACATCCATATGGTTGATGTGATAGGGTCAACACATTTTTCAGGAGTGTATAGGCCTCATTTGTATCCATATAAGACACCAATACAATTTAAAAACTGAAAATAAACAAAGCATGAAATGAGAATTGATAATTTTTTAAATAACTTACCAAAACAATCCTCACACAACAAAAAGAAGGAAAAAAAGTTTATATATTCTTATGAGAATAGAGAATGTATATGAGAATATATATATATATATATATAGTATCTCACAAAGTGAGTACATCCCTCGCATCTTTTCATGTGACAACACTGAAGAAATGACCTTTTGCTACAATGTAAAGTAGTGAGTGAAAAAAAAAAAAAAAAAGCAGCGAGTGTACAGCTTGTATAACAGTGTAAACTTGCTGTCCCCTCAAAATATCTCAACACATTCATGCCATTCATGTCTAAACTGCTGGCAACAAAAGTGAGTACACCCCTAAGTGGAAATGTCCAAATTGGGCCTAATTAACCCCCCCTGTTGTCATTTGACTCGTTAGTGTTACAAGGTCTCAGGTGTGAATGGGGAGCAGGTGTGATAAATTTGGTGTTATCACTCTCACTCTCTCATACTGGTCCCTGGAAGTTTAACATGGCACCTCATGGCAAGGATCTCTCTGAGGATCTGAAAAAAGAATTGTTGCTCTACATAAAGATGGTCTAGGCTATAAGAAGATTGCCAAGACCCTGAAACTGAGCTGCAGTATGGTGGCCAGGACCATAAAGCGGTTTACCAGGACAGGTTCCACTCTGAACAGGCCTCACCATGGTTGACCAAAGAAGTTGAGTTCACGTGCTCAGTGTCATTTCCAGAGGATGTCTTTGGGAAATAGATGATTGAGTGCTGCCAGCATTGTTCAGAGGTTGAAAGGATGGGGGGTCAGCCTGTCAGTGCTCAGACCATATGCCGCACACTGCATTAAATTGTTCTGCATGGCTGTCGTCCCAGAAGGAAGCCTCTTCTAAAGGTAATGCACAAGAAAGCCTGCAAACAGTTTGCTGAAGACAAGCAGACTAAGGACATGGATTCGTGGAACCATGTCCTGTGGTCTGATAAGACCAAGATAAACGTATTTGGTTCAGATGGTGTCAACTGTGTGTGGTGGCAACCAGGGGAGGAGTACAACGACAAGTATGTCTTGTTTACAGTCAAGCATGGTGGTGGGAGTGTCATGGTCTGGGGCTGCATGCGTGCTGCCAGCACTGGGGAGTATTGTGGAATCTTTTCCTTTCAGGTACAAATACCTGTTGCCTGTTAGTCAGTGATACCAAATAAGAGATATGTAGCTACAGAGATCAGACCAGACTCAGTTGTTGAATCAAAGTAATCTAATTTTTATTGTTCCGCGTCTGAGATTAAATATACCATATGACGTATGAAAAGTAGGTTGTATTAAGATATTATTGTCCAATCCGAAGTTAGTATAATGTTCTAGCGAGCATAGTGTTAAAAGTCTATATGTGATTTTCATCAGGGACTTTCCAAGGGACTTTTGTATATATATATATATATATATATATATATATATATATATATATATATGTCTTGTGGTCAAGATATCCAGACAGGGTTCATATTCTGAGAGACAGGGAATTTTCATTGTTGCAGAACATCTCAGCCAATCAGATATATTTTTTGCTTTTGCAAACTTGTATGAAACACTTTCACCACTCCATAAAAATATAAGAAATTCAATGGATGTAGTGCAATTTTTTTATAGACCAGCTATATTCATGAGTCCAAAATTGAATAAAATTCCATCATGATCATCTTAAATTGTGTACAATCTTCCAAATAAATCCTCTTTCTTGCTGCCATCCTGACTACTAAGTGCAGACTATATGCTCACTTTCATAAGTGGACCTCAAAACAATTCAAGGACATAAACGCATGTGTAATCATATACCACATGATGTCCAACACTTCTCCTTCCGTCTTCTCCACCCTTACAAATGAAGGTACTTACAAAATATGAAAAATTGCTCTCTGGGCACAAAGTGTGGAACACCAGCAACCCAAAAACACACTCACATTATTTCCATAAATGCAAGCAAATCATTGATCCTTCATAAATAACCAGGATTCTCATCTCATACACATGTACAGATTCACCGCTCACCTCCCAAAATGGATCCCAACCTCCCGATCAAGGTCAAACGACCATGCCTAAGGTGATAGCCTCCTCTCTTCACCGCTATGCCCTTCCCCTCCAAGCGCACACCTCTTTTGCGTCCGATGACATGTAAACACAGAAATGGGACTCATAGTGCTCTCTGCTTAAAACCCTTTCTTTATTAGAAAAAAACTCCACCAATAAAACACAATCACAATCAAAGAGCACACTAAGTGCTATGGTACAAACTTGACACAATAATGTCCTTAATCTTTCATACAGCATATACAGAGTGCCAGGACCAAATATCATGCATATTTATATATATATATATATATATATATATATATATATATATATATATATATATTCCTGCAGTGTGACTCCACTACTGTATGCGTTGCGCCCCTTGGGCTTCTTCAGGAGGTGCAAGGCCATGCTGCCGCACTGCAATATGTAAATTCCCCACTAATCTTTCGCTGTGGCAACCAGCAGAGCAGCCACGATCTCAAAACCGGAAATAATGCAATTGTGGGTGTGGGTAACTCCCGTAAACTGGAAGTGATGTAATCTTGTCCTTAGGTGGACAAAACAACGTTGCCTTTAGCGGCAAACCGGGACCGGAAGTGATACACCAACAGGAGCTGCAAACCCTTCGATAACAGAAATGATATCGGGCCTATGTCCACACTAACTGACAGCTCCAAAGGCTATAAAGGCAACCCTCCCTTTTTGGGGACACCTACAATCACTCACCTGGCATGGCAATCCCCCATAAATAACAGATGGTCCTATATAACTACATACTGTCCATACATACTGACCTCATACATATAAGTACATACTGACCTCATACATATAAACTCAATACATTCCCAAGTATAAAAATAAATGTAAATATAAAATATTGGATTAGAGCCATAGCTAAATCTTAAAATAAAATGTGACCACTATACAGGATAAACATGAACCAAAATATTAAGTCTGATTTCTTGAGGCCCTAAAATGCCAGGACAGTACAAATACCCAAATGATCCTTTTTTGAAAAGTAACATATAATTACAGTACATACAATATATAAATGATCCTTTTTTTTTGGAAAGTAAACAGTACAAGGTATTAAGTAAGAAGCATGGTGAGTTTTTTGAAGTTGTACATTTTTTTCCAAATGTTTGGGAAAATGAAGAAATTAAATATTTTTTTTTTCATACAGTTGTCACTTCAAACAAGGTATTTCTCACACAAAGCATAGACATACTTACAATTACATCCCAAAACACATTCTGCTACTCCTCCCCAGTATGGGGATATCACATACTGTATGTAAGACTTTTTCAAAGCCTATACAAATAGAGGGACCCAAATCCTAAGGAGCGCCTTTAGGTTTTTCTAGGATTGTGCATCTAATCTCCTGACTACCTGTCATATTTCTTGAGTCACTGAAGAGCCAGGATAGGAGAAACATCCACAAAATAACATTTTGGAAAGGAAACACTCCAATGTATTTTCTGGAAAGAATAGTGAGTCTTTTAAAAATGTAATTTATTGTCACAAATTTTTGGAAAAGTTTTTTTTACACAAAGTTGTCATTTAATAAGATATTTCTAACACACATCATAGGCACACTTAGAATTACGCCTCAAAACATTATGCTATTCCTTCAGAGTAGGGGGATACTACATTTGTGAGAATTTTCCACAGTCTAGCCACATAGAGTGGTCCAAATCCAAGGAGAACCTTCAGGCATTCTGGGGCATCAATTACATATTTAATTTCCTGAATAGCTATTGCATTTTTGGAGAATCTGGAGCACCAGCACAGTGGGAAAAAACCCACAAATAGACCACATTTTGTCAAGCAAACACCCAAAGGTATTTTCTAAGAGGCATGGTGAGTATTTTGAAGACCTTTTTCTTTCCCAAAAAAATTCCAGGCACATCCCTAAGCTTTCTAGGGGCATAAATTAGGCATCTAATTTACTGACTACCTATCACATTTTTAGACACTGTGACTGGTGGGGTGGTGATCGGAGAAACTGTGACTAGCTGCACTATTAGGGCTCATTTACACATTAGGGTTGGGGATTGGTAAAATCTTTCAGCTGAGCCAGGTTTTTACCATCCCTCAATCTTTACCTTCTTTGGTTGCAGAGGCAGCAGCTCCTCTCAATAGCAGATGTGCTCATGCTGCGATTGTGATGCTTTACTTCACAGCAGTGGCAGGAATTGCACCTCCTGTTACTTTCAGTAGGTTTAGCACCCACAGTGGAAGCACTCACAGAAGGATAAGAGGATTAAAGCAGTCAGTTACGAGGCAACATATTGCCTCCTCACCACGTCTTATATGCTCTCTGAAGAGTGATCTGAACATGGAATGCTCTTCAGTGAGAATCACAAATGTGAACGAGGCCCTGTGGTGAAACTGGGACAGGTGTGGTGGTATATTGGGGACACTGTGGCTGGCTTCATTATTGGAGTTTGCTTTTTACTGCCGCAAAACCACTACTCTATTTAGCTGCAGTGAATAGGGGGTTTACAAATGCCAAAATTGTGATACATTGATTTCACAGCCATTGCATAAATTATGCCTCCTGTCACTTTTGGTGGGGGTAGCGCCAGTACCTATTCAAGTGAATGGAGGGGCTTGTGCGGGGTCCCAGGCTAAAGCAGGTTGTGTGGAGGCAATACAATGACTTCTCACTGCCTGTTAAATGCTCTCTCAGGAGCGATCAAAACACAGACCACTCTTTGGAGTGTATCACACATGTGAACAAGGACTTATGGTGACACTGAGACTGGTATGGTGGTGGTTCAGAACACTGTGACTGGCTACACTGGTGTGGTGACACTGTACAGCTGTGGCTGTGATCAAAGTCTTTGGCTGGCTCTGATACCAAAGCAGGCAGCCAATGTACATGGTCATTACCACAGCAGTACAATGTCACCATAGTGACACTGTACTTGCTCTGGTAACAGTATGTAAAAAAAAAAAAAAACACAGCATAGTGCAGTTTTATTATGGTGACATTTACTGATGTGCTTTATGATCAAGGACACTGGCTGCTGCACTGGCATACAATGTTATTAGTGAAAAATTCTGTGTCTCTGATCAATAGGCAGAGCAGTACAATGTCACCATAGTGACACTGTATTGCTCAGTGGGCTGAACTTTTTTATTTCTTTTTTACATTCTGACTGCTTACTACAGTTCAGATGACTGTAGTAAGCAGTTACTTTCCTCTCACAGCATATGGGTTAAAAGCTGCAGGCATGCAGCCTTTGTTTAAAAGTGTGATAGCTGTGATTGGTCACAGCAATCAAATGGTACAGAGCTAATATCTCTAAAAGCTGCACAGAAGTGGCCAATGCGAAAGACCATATATATCAAGGAAGCTCCGGTGCAGCCATTTTAATAAAGTATCTGGAAGAGAAGGGGCTAATTGTTCATAAATCATAATGGTCCTTTGTTTTATATATCTATTCCTTAGCCTTCATAGTTTCTTGAACTCTAATAAACCCTTATTTCGCTGTTGGGATTCTGCGTTGTTTCCACAATAATATAATTGAGTTTTGCAGGGTTTTGAAGGTGAGGAATCAGAAACCACTTTTTTCGTCTAATCAGCATCAGAGTGACATGAAATAGAACTACAAGGAGATCCTCAGGTAAGTTGTATTGTAAGGTTTTGGTTATCAGTTCTCTCACTTCCTATCAAAAGGGTCTAATATAAGGTCATTCCCAACACAGATTTAGAAACATCCTACATCAACTGAAGAATATAAATAAAGCCAATTTCACTGGATCCCTATGCTATCTTGACGTTAGCTTATAACATGATTCTTGTGTCTTAGAATAGATAGGGGAGGTATGGGTTAGCTTAATAATTTTAGAAATTGCACCTTCCAGAATTACCCTACCCAGATTATTCTCCCATAGCCTAATAAATTACATAGTCCAAGAAGCCTCTTTTAGAATCAAATTATAGTTAGCTGAGATAGGTCTCACAGCTGGGCAATGTTCCCTACACATAATCTCAAAAGAGGTTAGCTCTTTGCAGGAACTAAATGTTGCAATTAGGTTATTTTGAAATGCAAGCTGTTGTGGTATGTCTTATTCAGGGTATTTCCCTCGCTAAGACTCAAGGTTTCTCAAATGGGTACCTTCAGTAAAGGTAAAGCATCTAATTTCCCCTGATCCTTCACATCCACTAAAGAATACCAAACTATTTGCAGGAACTAAATGTTGCAATTAGGTTATTTTGAAATGCAAGCTGTTGTGGTATGTCTTATTCAGGGTATTTCCCTCGCTAAGACTCAAGGTTTCTCAAATGGGAACCTTCAGTAAAGGTAAAGCATCTAATTTCCCCTGATCCTTCACATCCACTAAAGAATACCAAACTATTTGCAGGAACAAACATTGGGAAACCCCTTAGAGGTGTTACATAATGGGTTTATGTGAAATCTCCCTTAACAGCTGTAAATAATATTGTAATTAGAAATATATCTCAGTTAGAAGGAAATATATTTCAAGTATTGAACATTGTGTTGGTGTTACTGTAATTAGTTCCACATCAAAGGTTGGCCTTTTGTTTTCCCTAAACACATTTCACATGTGTAGTAAACAGCAGCTTTATTTGATTCATCCAATCAGGCTGTGCCCAATACACATTTGCTAGGTACAGTGACCAATTAGGGAGAATTATATTTGCCACAGTACAGAAAGGAGAGGGGGGATATAAGGCTTTGTCACCAAGCTTTGAATTTCTTT
This sequence comes from Pelophylax lessonae, assembly GCF_965119305.1. Taxonomy (NCBI): domain Eukaryota; kingdom Metazoa; phylum Chordata; class Amphibia; order Anura; family Ranidae; genus Pelophylax; species Pelophylax lessonae. The sequence goes on from NC_138768.1 coordinate 287,769,690, forward strand.
TTTGTGTGGGGATACACAGTAGTCATCATGCCCCGACCTGAAGTGGAAAAGTAAACTAACTCCATACTTGTACATTGTATTGTAAATATGGTTGTTGTGGGTAATTTGCAAATATCATATAAGCCAGGGGACTTATACTGTTAATACTGTTTAGTGTGTAATTTGTATATATTATGTAACCCTTTCAGTAAATATGTATTGCGGATTGAACTACCTCTTTTGTGTAAGATCTCTCAGATGTAGATGTGTATAGGAACATACTACTACAATGATTGGGGTGTATGTACATTTACACATAACCTAGGCAACAGAGGCAATAGTAATGATGAAAATAGGGCCAAGACACCCTCTTGATTAACTTGATCTCAAATCAACGTGTGGCCAATGAAAGTTGAGATGAATAATCAGATAAGCCCCTGGAACATAGGCCATGAAACATGTGATGTTATTTTCAGCAAGATTTATTTCCAGGTGGCCCAAAGTTTATTTTGAGCCCCCACATACCAATCTATGATAATCTAGGTTTCTTACCTCCCCATATAATTTTTACAAAGAAAGAATGAATCCTAATGTGATTGTAAAGTTTTTTCCATTAAAATAGCAAACATGTTATACTTACCTGCTTTGTGCAGTGGTTTTGCACGGGGCAGCCCAGATCCTCTTCTTCTCTGGACCTTCTTTGGTGCTCCTGGCCCCTCCCTCCTGTTAAGTGCCCCCAAAGCAAGCAGCTTGCTATGGGGGCACTTGAGCCGAGCTGAAGCTACGTGTATCCATTCAGACACGGAGCGTCCATTTGACCCCGCCCCTTTCTCTCCTGATTGGCTAACTGAATTGGATTGACAGCAGTGGGAGCCAATGGCGCCACTGCTGTGTCTCAGCCAATCAGAAGAGAGAGTCCTGGATGGCTGAGACACTCATGGACATTGCTGGATAGAGAAGATGCTCAAGTAAGTATTAGGGGGGATGGGGGGGTGCTGCACACAGTAGGCTTTTTATCCTAATGTATAGAATGCATTAGGATAAAAAAAAATCAGACTTTACAACCCCTTTAAGAAAGTTCAGCTTGGGAATATACAGTATATTGGAAGTATTTGGATGTAGAATACAAATGTAGGCAAAATAGTAATTTTGAGAGTATTTATCCTCTCTAACCAGGTAAAGTTGGTTTATCCCATCCCTCTAGCTCATTCTAACTTTCTGCAATAGATTTGGGAAATACGCTGATTACAGATCCTCCAATTTTGCCCTCAATGAGATACAAGTATAGGTTATATAACCATATTTCCAGTGAAAGGGGGACATTTCCAAAATCTGTTGCTCCACCACTGTTATGTTAGTGAGGAGTATCTCAGACTTGCACAGGTTAATTTAAAGTTTGACAACACTTGAAACCAAATCTAATTCCTTCATGATGTTAGAAAGGGAGACCTAGGCTTTAGTAATGAAAAATAGGACATTGTCCACAAATGTTGACAGTTTATGTGATGCTGATCCTACTTGAATACCCTCTATATCCGCATTATTCTTATCTTTATGAAGAAAGGCTTTCAGTACAGGAATAAAAGCATTGATGACAGCAAACATCCCTGCCTAGTTCCATTCAAAATTCTAACTCCTTCAGAGAGGTATTGATAGGCAGATATACAAGCAAGCATGTGTTCACCTAGGCCCAGGGATTTAAGAACCCCATCCTTGAAAGGTCAATCTATCCAATAAAATTCCTCCTCAGCATCTGTGGATAAGATGAGGCAAGACTAGTTTAGTAGTTTGGCCCAATGAGTGAGAGAGATAGTTCTTAATGAATTATCTTGTCCATTGCAGCCAGGGATAAATCCTATCTGGTCTTGGTGAACTACACCCCCCAGATATGGTTTAAGACTGTCTGCCATAATATATATTTATGTCAATATTTAGCAACGAGATAAGACATTCGTTTTGAAAGTAAGCTGGTTCTTCACCATCTTTTAGTAGCAATGTATTATGTGCAATGCAGACCAAGGTAGCTTTTTGCATATATGGTGGTCTTGTCCCAAGATTAAGCCCTTCTGGAGGTCAATCTCTCATTGGATTAAGCACATAACAGGGCTTGACCTAGATCACGATCCTTCTACATTTTTGCTCCATATAAATACTTTCTCATACAAGAAATACAAATCCTCATTGGTCAGACACATGCTGAACAGTGCCAAGAGCTTAATTCCCCTACATTGGAACTCCTCTAATGCTCCCCTAGTCAAAGACTGGATCATGAAACTTGACCAACTTTATGAAATGGAAAAGACAGTAGCCATGAAATCTGAAAGAAACGAACCATTCCACAAAATGTGGGCTAACTGGACACTTTTTACAATCTCACAAGAATACCACACACTAAAATCTACCACGTAAGGTAATCTTTTTAGGATATTCACCTCCCTTGATCCTCACTGGATAACATATACTTGACAAATACACCTGAGTCCTTAAGGCTTATTTTGTGATTTTGCAGATCATCACCCTCCCTCCCAGAATCCTTTACACCTACCCCCTATCCCCCCCCCCCACCTTGCCCCTTCCCCTCTCTTGTTTGTTTAACTGCTTCTTCTTTCCTTCTTTCTTCCTTCCATCCTTACTTCACCTCCTTGACGGGTCATCTCTCTTTCTTCTCTCCATCGGGGAGCTGAAGCCACATTGTAATTCAACAACGACTATATTTACTTCCCAATAATCTGTATCGAATCTTGAATTATCTTTATCCTCTGACACTACTGTCTAATATACCACTGTATGATGCCAGGATTTGAATTACTTGCCTCTATTGGGCTATTGGGTTATGGGGACATCCTTTATACTGTATCTTTATAACATATGTCATTATACGTCCCCGGATTACTTATAAGTACTCTGTATTGCACTATATACGTTTACAAATGTATGTTGAAGTATTTTTGTGCTGTGTTTTAATTATTTCAATAAAGCACCTTTTTGTTTTAAAAAAAAAAAAAAAAAAATGTGCCAACTGGTTGCCATCAAGAAAAGCATTTTCTTCAGTGAGAGAGTTAAAGAAAGAAGCTATATACAGAAGAAGGATGTCTAAATATTTCAAATAATATGCATGGGTTAACCATTGGGTTTAAATTAAGCTTTTAGCTGTTTTAATCCCTGCCCTGTGGAAATATCCTGGGTTTGTTTATGAAGGTGTTTCAGCACCAAAATTTGTAAAAGCATTTTTTTTTTGGTTAGCTTAAAGCTGTCATGTGAGGTAAACTTCTCTCACACTACTACTTTGTGAGTATCCCACATTTGGATACTTCTTTCTGAGCGTTTTCTGCATATTTCTTTGTAGTGTTGTACGATTTTCTCTATAAATCTCTCCATCATCTAATAAAGATTTATTTACCTTTTAAATTCATTCTCTGGGGGCTATGCATGGTGATATTAGACCCATCAACACTGGGGCATGATTGGAGTGTGTGATGGGGAGGGTTTCTATTTCAATTGGTTTATCCATGAAGCCACGATCTATCATGAAGAGATCCAATCTAGAATATGACTATTCTACTGCAGAATAGTAAGTGCGGTCTTAAGCCCTGTACACACGATAAAAAATTTGGCCGGGAAATTTCGTCCGACGACCGATCTGCCGATTTTCGGATTGTTAGTATGGTGCTTTCCACAGCCGACTCCGACTTTTCGGCTGACAAAATCCTGGTGTGCAGGCATTAAAATTGTTGTCCTCCGTCAAAACACGTCCGATTTTCGTCTCATTAGTACAGATTTCGATGGGGAAAAAATCTTAAGAGCAAGACTAGGCATGCTCAGAGAGAAAGAACACATACAAAGCAATCCAACACATGACATCACTTCTGAAGTAGAATTCTGTCATACAGGAAAATTCGTGTGCAGTCTAGAGCACATTCCAACCAACAGACACGCACTCTGGACAAAAGACGGACGACCGGTCGGCGGAAATTCATGGCGTGTGTACGAGGCTTAAGTCTCAGGCATGTGTGATTCACCAACAGTCTCCCAGTTTACGTTTAGCTAGGGACTTATGAAAGTGTTTCAGTGCTGCCCCTGACAACGATGTTCTTCCATATGATGTATCGATTTGGGTTTAGATTGAAGTTTCCTTTTATAAGGAGCATGCTGGTGTGTTTTTGGGGCATAAACAGAGACCAGTGTTATAGATTGGCTATACAACATACAATCAGAAATTTGAATAACAAGAATACATTGCTGATGGGGACGTGACATCACGTGATGTCAGAAAGGGGCGGTGCCACCGAGTGATGTTGCCAGGTGGCCCCGCCCCTTGCCTATATAAGAAATGTCAAAGTGCAGAGTGGGCATACGGCGGGAGGCCTCCCAAGAGGCGAGAGTGTTTTTATTTTGCTATTTTGTTTGGGTCCAGCGGGTGTCGTGATTGACAATAGATTTACATCGAGGCACACCATTTTTTTATTTTTTAGTAAAGGACTTGTAAAAAACTGTTTCTTGTGGTTATTCAATTTTTCACTTTTTTGGTGAATGGGTAGGGGTACGATGTACCCGAGACCCATTCACATAGTGGGGGGGGGGGCCAGATCTGGGGGCGCCCTTGTTAAAGGGGGCTTTTAGATTCTGATAAGCCCCCCACCAACAGACCCCAACAACCACAACCCAGGGTTGTCGTGAAGAAGCTCTTGTCCCCATCAACATGGGGACAAGGTTCCCCCCTTGCCCAATAGCACCCACCCCCCCATGTTGAGGGCATGAGGCCCAGTATGGTTTATGTCACTATACCCCCTTTCTCTCAAAGAATACTCAGATTGTTGAATACTTTTATATCTACTAAGCTAAAAGAAATTATTAGCTTGCACACATACCTAGATCCAAAGGACACACCTTAAAATAATTAACTAATATTTAACTCACCTCAGACAATAACTACAACAGAAATATTTATTTAGCCCAGTCCCTAAAAAATCACTAGAATGCAAACTCACTGTCCATTTATTCTTGGCAGAAAACTGCTAGCTGCACATTTTGCAGTGTCTTAAAAAATGACACTCAATAAGGCTACATCAACTCGTAAAGGCAGTTGCTAGGCCAGTGGACCACTCCTCAAGCCAAGCCATCACCTACAGGACACTAAACCTCGATCTCTTGGTCCTCAAATCAGCCTTGGTTTTTTTGACAGTGAATGGAACAAGCATACTGGTTTGCACCATAGCCAGGCCACAATTTTTGAGAGATTGAGCTGGCATTCTATCATCTGAAAAAAAGGTGTATTTGTGGGACACTGATTTTGGAGACCATATATAATCCAGCTCCTTAGCTGGCCTGTTTGGACAGGTCACAATTTATGAGCATCTGAGAATGCCTTTGGTTTTGGACACTGTTACCCGAAAGATATGAGATTTAATTTACCTCAGACAATATTTGGGTTAATAATGAGAGTTCTTTGACTATGAATGAAAGCTTTAAAACAGCAATTATTTTATTGGTATATCGTTTGAAAGCCTAAATTAATTCAAAACAATCTATCTATGGTACATACAAACAAATGGAAAATATTCCTAGTTTAAATGAACTAATATAGAGTATGATACTCATATATACGAACACAGACACAAAGAGGACAAGCCATGTATACCTTAAACGTTCGTAGTTTCCATTCCCTTGAGTGTTTCATCCTGGTCTGCCTTGCAAGAGGGCGCCCCTCTCCCCTAACCTACACTAATATAGAACCATATCGCATAGACTTGTATAGGGCTATTCTGATTGGGTCAGCTATCCCGCCCTGTTCCTCCCTCTGGGTGTATCTCCTTCAGGATTGGACAACTTCCCCCTCCCCTAGCTTAGCATAATTCAGCCCCTTGCTAACCACTCCTCTCTGTTGGAGGGAAAATGTTGAAAATACCTGTTGATTTACTCTGCAATTGAAATTTAAGATATGCAAGGTTCATTCCCGGGGCACATTGTCCCACCCTCAACAGATGGTTCATATTCATTGCATATCTTAATGAGAGTTCTTTGATATGGAAACTGAAATAAGGGTGGACGTGATGTGATCTATTCAGCTAGTTTCATTGGCCCCAGGAAGTCTGGCTCCCAGAAACTTAAGTACAGGATGATACTATTTGGCATATCAACAGACTACCTCCCAGCGAACAGACTTGTTGAATGGGATACATTTTATGTGTTTAAATGCGAATAGCCGGCTGGCCTTTCAAATGGACTTGTTAATCAAGTTACTATTGCCTGCAGACTGAAGTCACCCAACTTCATATAATTGATAATCATATATCAACTAAATGTAAAATCAAAACTCAATATCTCGTACATATATATATTTACATTAATATTTACAACTACTGATGGAGATTTATACATAACTCCTCATCATCACAACACGGTAAGGGAGATTACACATAAACTCATAAGGCAACAGACACTGGCGATGGAAACAAAATACATCTTTGCAACACAAATTTGTAGTCTTCATTGTCAAGACCTCAATTTATGATAGAGAGCATGACCAGATTGAAATTTGAAAAATTGGCTTAATTGTACATAACATAAAGAAGGATACATTTTACAGATTTGATGCACACCTTTTTCAGTATTTTCAGTCTGTCTGCTATTTGTCAGAAAGAGAGGCAGAACAAGCAGATTGCACCTTAACCACTTGCCGACTGCCCGCCACAGATATACTGCGGCAGGCTGGCTCGGTAATTGGGTATTTCCCAATTACCGAGTAAATTACAAGTAAAAAAAATAAAATAAAATTACTAGTAAAAAAAATAAAATAAATATTATATAAATCTTTCTCCTAGTTTGTAGACATGATAACTTTTGCGCAAACCAATCAAAATACACCTATTGGGATTTTGTTTAAAAAAAATATGTAGTAGAATACAAATTGGCCTACAAGGATGAAAAATGTTGATGTTTATTTTTTTTTTATTGAGAATGTTATATAGCAGAATGTAAAAAAAAATATTATTTTTTTTTTCAGAATTGTCGTTATATTTTTGTTTATAGCGCAAACAATAAAAATTGCACAGGTGATCAATACCACCAAAAGAAAGCACTATTTGTGGGGAAAAAAGGACATCAATTTTATTTGGGTACAGTGTTGCACGACCGCGCAATTGTCAGTTAAAAAAACACAGTGCCGAATTGCAAAAAATGGCTAGGTCATTAAGGGGTAAAACCTTCAGATTCAGAAGTGGTTAGAATCATTTTTTTCTCCACTGGGGATGAGCCAAATTGTCCTGGGTTTGGTCTGAGCAAGGTCCTGAGAACTTCAAAGAAGCTCTGATGCTGATCCCTGTTGAAATCAATCAAGCGGAACCTGTCAAAGCAAACATTCCTATTTCCTGGGATAATAGGCAAAGGGTTTTTTTAAAAAATAGCATATGGTTTGGGCACTGCCCTGAGGAACATATATCAGTGCAAAATAAAATTGTAAAAAACTCCATTTTGCCGGTAGCAGTGATTTTTTAAACACTGACATTTACAAGAAAAACAGTGTATAAGTGTGCAAGTAAATAATCTTTCTCTTCCCACTTCTATTTGGAAAAAAAGCACATAGACCCCTTAGGATGACCTTTGGAGGAGTCTGTGTGCCAGTTTTCTAAAAAAAATACAACCTCTATATATGATGCTTGGCTTCTGACAAACATCAGAACAGTTGGCTCATCCCTATTCTTAATACAGAAAATGGAAAAATTAAAGTCCCTACAAGCACAGCTTTTATACTCTTTTGACGAGGTTATTATTTCTGATGGAAAACCAGGCAGATTTAACATTAAATAATTAAATAAGTTGTGATCATGGTCATCATAGAGAAGGCCAAGGGCTTTGAAGAACTCATTCACTGGTTAAAGCATGTTTATCTGTGGATAAGCTGTAGGCCAAGGATTGGGGGATTATCCATACCCATCAGGCCTTGGAAACGGAAGAGCAGGGCCTAAGCTGGAAGTACAGCTTATAGCTGTGGATAAAGTTAGAAAATAGGTGGGGGTTCCCTCAAAAATTGTCTGGCAGGTAACTTTTAGGCTTGAGGTCAGAAGGAAAAGTTTGAGGCTGGAGGGTTAAAACGTGCTGTGACTGCTGTAGAGATAACTCCTGGACTCTGCAAAACATTTTACACAGATCCTCAGCAAACAAACAGGTCTTGGAAGAGCCCATGACTGTCCAAGTAGTAACATTTGGCAGGCTTATGATAATGTAAACAGACAAAAAGAGTAAAGTATGCAGGCTAAGTGGAGTAAATAAAGTACCTCTTGCACTGAGGACCAATCCAGCTAGGTCAGACTTCCAACCCCACAGTTAATGGGAGCAGATAGGAGTCTAAGAAGACTGGTTATCCTGTAGCTGATGTGAACAGCTAGCAAAGTCTGAGAAGATTCATTAACTATCAGCTGACACATTAGTACCCTTAAAAATCATAATAAAAATGAATATGTATAATATATATATATATATATATATATATATATATATATATATATATATATATACTGTGTGTATGTATATGTATATATATATATATATATATATATATATATATATATATATATATATATATATATATACAAAAATGAGTACACCCCTCACATTATTGTGAATATTTTATTATATATTTTCATGTGACAACACTGAAGAAATGACACTTTGACTATGACTACAATGTAAAGTAGTAAGTGTACAGCTTGTATAACAGTGTAAATTTGCTGTCCTCTCAAAATAACTCAACACACAGCCATTAATGTCCAAACCACTGACAACAAAAGTGAGTACACTCATAAGGGAATATTTCCAAATTTGGCCCAAAGTGTCAATATTTTGTGTGGCCACCATTATTTTCCAGCACTGCCTTAACCCTTGGGCATGGAGTTCACCAGAGCTTAACAGGTTGCCACTGGATTCCTCTTCCACTCCTCCATGATGACATCATGGAGCTGGCAGATGTTAGAGACCTTGCACTCCTCCACTATCCGTTTGAGGATGCCCCACAGATGCTCAATAGGGTTTAGGTCTGGATACATGCTTGGCCAGTCCATCACCTTTATCTTCAGCTTCTTTACCAAGGCAGTGGTCATCTTGGAGGTGTGTTTGGGGTCATTATGTTGGAATACTGCCCTGCGGCTCAGTCTCCGAAGGGAGGGTATCATACTCTGCTTCAGTATGTCATAGTACATGTTGGCATTCATGGTTCCCTCAATGAACTTTAGCTCCCCAGTGCTGGCAGCACTAATGCAGCCCGAGACCATGACACTCCCACCATCATGCTTGACTGTAGGCAAGATCTTCAATGAGTTCTTTGCCATGAAGTGCCATGTTGAACTTCCAGTTACCAGTATGAGAGAGTGAGAGTTTTAACACCAAATTTAACACATCTGCTCCCCATTCACACCTGAGACCTTGTAACACTAACGAGTCACATAAAACATGGGGAGGGAAAATGGCTAATTGAGCCCGATTTGGACATTGTCACTTAGGGGTGTACTCACTTTTGTTGCCAGTGGTTTACACAATAATGGCTGTGTGTTGAGGTATTTTGAGGGGACAGCAAATTTACACTGTTATACACGCTGTACACTCTGTGAGATACTGTGTGTGTGTATGTGTGTGTGTGTGTGTGTGTGTATATATATATATATATATATATAATCTAAATTCTAGACTCTAATTCTAAAGACTCTATACTCTAATTCTAGACTCTAAATTCTCTGACTCTAATTCTAAAAAAATCTAAATTGATTTTTGTAGAATTAGGGTCAGATGTGTGATTAACCAATAATTATACCAAACAGGTGCTAATGATCATCAATTTCATATGTAGGTTGAAACACTTTTATTAATTGAAACAGAAACTGCTGTGTAGGCTTAAAATTGGTCAAGGAACAGCCAAACTTTGCTACTAGGGTATAGTTGTGGAAGACAAAGATTTCAAAGCAGATTGAGGTTTCAAGATGTGCTGATCAAGCTCTTTTGAAGAAGCACAAAGAAACGGGCAATATCAAGCACCAGAGACGCAGTGGTCAGCCAAGGAAATTTAATGCAGCAATTGAAAGACACATTACGCTTTCTTCTATTTCACATTGGAAGATGTTCATCAGTGCCATCAGCACAGAACTAGGGGAAACTAGTGGGACCCAGTTAAACCCATCTACTATCCAAAGAAATCTGGCTAGAAGTGGTCTTCATGGAAGAATTGCAGCCAAAAAGCCATACTTCCGACGTGGAAACAAGGCTATGCACAAAAACATAAGAAATGAGGTGCAGAAAAATGGCAGCAGGTGCTCTGTACTGATGAGTCAATATTTGAATAAAGTAGAAGGCAGTTTGTTCACCTAAGGGCTAAAGAGCGGTGCAATAATGAGTGTCTTCAGGCAACAATGAAGTATGGTGAAGCTTCCTTGCATGTTTGGGGCTGCATTTCTGCAAATGGAGTTGTAGATTTTGTCAGATTTAATGGTGTGTTCAATGCTGTGAAATACAGGTAAATACTGTACTTAATCATCATTCCATACCATCAGGGAGGTGTTTGACTAGCCCTGCATGTATTCTGCAGCTGGGCAATGACTCCAAACATACAGCCAATGTCATTAAGAACTATCTTCAGTGTAAAGAAGAACAAGGAGTCCTGAAAATAATGGTTTGACCCGGACAGAGCCCTGATCTCAACATCATCGAGTCTGTCTGGGATAATAGATACGGAAGGATCTGAGACAGTCTACATCCACAGAAAATCTGTGCTTAGTTCTCCAAGATATTTGGAACAGCCTACATGCTGAGTTGTGTGCAAGTAAGTGCTTGATGCTGTTTTGAAAGGGTGGTCACTCCAAATATTTATTTTAATTGTATTTCTCTTCTGTTTGTTTACTTTTGATTTTGTTAATTGATAAAAATAAACAATTAACACTTCTTTTTTTTTAACACTGCTAATTCTGAAAGCATTCCTATTGTATTGCATTTTTTTACACCTGCCTACAACTTTTGCATAGTAGTGTATATATATTTCTGACAATTTAGACTTCCTGGAAGAAAAAAGTGTTTTTTTTTCTCAACAGAAAAAAAAGAATAATTATTTTAGAAACACACCTGATTCACAGCCACATAGTGGATGTGCAAATCCATCAGGAATAAAGCATTATACTAAATTGTTCGATCATCATGTGTTGTATTTATGTATGCACAGCATGTGTGCATTTGTTTATGTATTAACAGCACATGGCCTTTACATTTCACCATTGCAGTGATGCAACTGAATTCAGAATGAGCTATTGTCAATTAGGTGACTGGACTTTTATACTCATCCACTTAGCAGTGCAGGTCAGTGGAATAATAAACACCCCACCTTGCTACTTCAGATGGCTAAAAAAAAAAAAATCAAACAAGATGTTATGAATAATGTAGTGAAATCTTCTTTCTCTCTCTCTGCCTCTTTCTGCCCTTCAAATCCTGAGAGGATGAGTGAGGCTGCTTGTCTGCCTTATTAACGACTATTCAGGCATTTGATATTTGGAACAATGGTCATGCTCACCGGACTTTTTCACACCTATTTGCGTTTTAAAAAGAGACCCTCATGAAGCAAGCAGTGAAGTTTTGAATAGCTCTGCAATTTTAATGTACTAATCTACATACAATCTCCTATAAAGCAGTGTTCACCATTTCAAGATGACTGATAACTTCTAAGGAGCGCTGCCCTCAAATGAACTAAAATTCCCTTGTAAAACACTTGACACAATCATAGTTTTTTTTAATTGATTACTATTAGATGTAATAGGTTGTATACATTTGCTCTGTTTAAACAGTATATGTAAATTATGGTAACATTTTTAAAGACACCTATGTTTATGTTAGTTTAATTAGGGCAAATACCATCAGACACTAATATTTGCATCAGTCCAAAAAATATTTGAAACAGATTTTGGTAGATGCTGTAAAGCTATATCATCTGTTTTTCATGTAGCACATTTCCCAGCATAGGTGCTGGATGTGGGTCCTCCTGGGTCACCGCTAGCAAAAAAGTACCTTTAGACATGTTTCTCGAAGTGTGAGCACCAAGACAAGGACCAATCCAGTTTCTTTGGTTTTTAGGGTTTATTTAGGAACTTGGATGGGAGAAGGGATGAGTGGGATACTCCAACAACTAAACTATGCACAATTAGGCAGGGGCCGGATGGCTTGCACCCGAGGGTTCTTAAAGAGCTCAGCCAGGTGATTGCCAGACCATTTATCTTGATTTTTAAGGATAGTTTACAGACGGGTATGGTGCCAGCCAACGTGGTACTAATATTTAAAAAAGGGCCGAGATATATCCCAGTTAACTATAGGCCGGTCAGCCTAACATCAGTAGTCTGCAAGATTTTGGAGGAGATGTTAAGGGACCAAATACAAGACTTTAGTAATGAAAATGGTATTATTAGTAGTAATCAGCATGGATTCATGAAAAATCGTTCTTGCCAAACCAATCTATTCACTTTCTAGGATGAAGTGAGCTGCCACCTAGATAAAGGTAAGCCTGTGGATGTGGTGTATCTGGACTTTGCAAAGGCCTTTGACACCGTTCCCCCACAAACGCTTACTTTTCAAACTAAGGAAGGTAGGTATGGACCATAAGGTGAGTACCTGGATAGAGAACTGGCTCCAGGGGAGAGTGCAAAGGGTGGTGATTAATGGGGAGTACTCGGATTGGGCGGGTGTGGAAAGTGGGGTCCCCCAAGGTTCTGTCCTGGGGCCAATCCTGTTTAATTTATTCATAAATGATATAGGGGAGGGGATATCTAGTACAATCTCAGTATTTGCGGATGATACTAAACTAAGCATGCCAATATCTTCTATGCAGGATGTGGAAACCTTGCAAGCGGACCTGAACAAAATAATGGGGTGGGCAACTACATGGCAGATGAGGTTTAATGTTGAAAAATGTAAAGTAATGCACTTGGGTGCCAGAAACCAGAAAGCAAGCTACTCACTGGGGGGGGGGGGGGGACGACCTCTGGGTGAGTCTAGGATGGAAAAGAACCTGGGGGTACTGGTAGACAACAGGCTTGGCAGTGGCATGCAATGCCAAGCCTCTGCAAGCAAAGCCAACAGAATACTGGAATGTATAAAAAAGGGCATTCACTCCAGAAATAAAGAGATTATTCTCCCTCTCTACAAGACTCTGGTCCGGCCACATCTGGAGTATGCTGTCCAGTTCTGGGCACCGGTCCTCAGGAAGGATGTGCTGGAACTGGAGAGAGTCCAGAGAAGGGCAACAAAAATAATTAGGGGAATGGAGGACATCAGTTATGAGGAAAGACTACGAGCACTGAACTTATTCTCTCTGGAGAAGAGACGATTGAGGGGGCATATGATATCAATGTACAAATACTGTACTGGTGACCCTAGCATAAGGAACAAACTATTCAGAGAAAGGGAATTCAATAAGACACATGGCCACTCACTAAAACTAGAGGAAAGGCGGTTTAACCTTAAAATACATAGGGGGTTCTTCACTGTAAGAGCAGTAAGGATGTGGAATTCTCTTCCACAAACAGTCGTATCAGCAGGGAGCATCGATAGTTTAAAAAAATTATTAGATGGGCACCTTAAACACCACAACATACAGGGGTATACAATGTATGGTTAACAGCAAACACACAAACACATCATAGGTTGAACTGGATGGACTGATGTCTTTTTTCAACCTCACTAACTATGTAACTATGACTCTAGAAAGTGCTGCTTGACGCTGGTTAACTGTGGCCAGATGCCTGTTAACGATGACTTGACGCTGGTTAACGCTGGCTTGGCACTGTGACTTAGCACTTTAACTGCCAAAGTCCTTTTTAGCTTCCTGAAGTACTCCTTCCTGAGGTAGCTGACTGTGCACTTTAACTGCACTGCTGAACACTTCAGGGTCCACACTGGCACGAACTTTACTCCCCTAACTTCAGGGTTTTAATACTTGGCACCCTCTTTCACTGCCACAATTACTGGTTAGCTGGCTCCTGGATCCCCTTGACCTTCTGGATTGGTCCCCTCTCTCCTAGGCAGACCCCTGGGCAGATCTCTAGTACTCACGACACTGTTTTTCCTGAAGATCTCTGCCCAGCAGCTCCACTCGGTCAGCAACTCTGGATCCTTTCTGCAGCCCAGCTCAACTTCCGGTCCCCGGGCCGACTGCCTGGACCGCCCTCACACTTTTCAGGAGAGGAACAGCTGTCACCTCCTCGTGGGAATAATGCTCCTGCCAAAAGATGCTCTGTCACATGCTCCCTTAGGATTTATTCCCAATCCCAGGGTGAATTTCGGCAAACCCCGCCCACTGGGACAGTCATAAACCTTGGAGTGCTATTGGCTAGGTTTCCTCCACTGTTCAGCAAGATCCCTCATTGGATACAGTGGGGAGACTGCCCAGACTCAACAGTCACACCTGGAAACATGTGACAGCTAGCTAACAATTCAGGCCCCCCTGATAAGTAGACAGGGCCAGATATGTATTTACCTAGCACCTACCTAGGAGGGTGCTACATCCATATCATACAGCTAGGTCTCTTGATAAGATATATGTGGCTCTCATTATAAGATATATGTGGCTCTCATTGTTTGAGGGAAATCCTAAAAACATAACCTATTAGGGGTATTTAAAACAAATGGAAACCTTAACCTAATAGCACCTAGTTTGCAAATGCAATGCTATAAACAACTGACTTGTTTGTACCTTTTTTTTTCATGTTTTTTTTTTTTTTTCAAATCTAATTTACTGTTGATCTCCTTTATCATCTTGGCAGCCGCTTCCTGTCCTCATGAACGTAATCATGTAATGGCTCAGGGTAGGTTTCCTGATACATAAATCCCTGCATAATGTGTTGAAACAGCCACTAATGTTCTCTACTGGAAGCCTGCATGACAGGGTGACATGCAGGAGCCAAACTGGGAGACAGGAACAGAACCATATCAACCTACAATATAAAAGAAAGTGCCTAAACAAGGAACTTCAAGGAAGAATCACTAGGTATTATTTTAATGAAAGCTTCAGAAAATAAAATACTAAAAACTACTTTTGAAATTAAATTAGCATTTTTAAGGTTAAATTAGATGTTTTAACAATTCATTTTAAACATACTATTATGAGGACATGATTGTAGGAAGTTGTGACCAAAATGCAAGGAAAGGGCAAAGAACTAGTCACTGGTATTTTGTGTGGGTTCACTACGGCTGATCTTTTCACCTTTGACTGACTTATCATAACTTGTTCTGCACCATGTGTATATTGAACTAAAAAGTAAACTGTTTCTGGAGGAGGGTGTATAATTCTCCAGGTATCAAATAGGCGATGCTTCCTGATTAGCCTACGTAAACAGCTGGATAACCTATGTACCTGAATTATGGAAGCTGAAGCAATACCCAATTGTCTTTAGTGAGGGACATAACCATGATAAAGTTCCTTCCTACAATCGTAAATAGATGGGAGAGAGGAAGCAATTCTTAAGAACTCAGGTCAGAAAATGAACCTAGCTTGAATTATGGGCATAGACATTCAATCTTAAAGGGCGGTTTTGTTTGGATGGATGTATAAGACAGGAAAGCATTTGGATGCAAATTTAAATGAGCCGCCCTTACAAAAGTACATTTCTTGTATTATAATCATGTCTGACCATGAAGATTTAAACTCCTTCAATGCCACCATCTTTTCCTAATAAAATTAAGACCTTTGACATTATAAAAAATAATTTGCAAATTTTCATAAAAAGCAATACTGCTGCAGTTAACTTGAGGAAAAAAATGTAATCCACCAGAGTAAAGTAGGAAACATCCCTTATATGGTGGAAGCTGTCCTCTGCTTTCTATTAAATACTTACACTAAGTGCAATTTGGAACAAATAACTAAAAAACAACCACATGGGTATATAGAGGCTTCCTAAAAGGGATCTGGGTATGTAGGCAGACCATGTTAGGCAAACCACTAGCTAAAAGAGGTAAGATGTTGAGGTGTTAGGAAGGATTTCTTTGACTTGGACTTAGCCAGTCCAGTGTTTTTTAGGAGCGGTGGAGGATCATGGAGCTGGAATTGGTCAAATCAATACTTCTTCCAAGAGGGGTGGTTCTTGAGAAAATCTTCTACTTCCCTTAAGTCCCAGTTGCTATGTGGAGAGCCATCCTTGACTGAGATAAGACTAAATGGGAACTTCCATCGATATGGCACCTGGTGTTGTTGAAGATGATAGGTAATAGGTTTCAAATTATATAACTATAACAAGAGTAATAGGAGATAAGTCACTGAAGATTTTAATAATTTCCCCTCTAAATTTACTGTGAGTAGAGGATACAGTAGCAGGATTTCCTTAACCTCATAATAAAATAAATCAAACAATACCATCTCTGGGTTAGGCTCCTGCAGGTGTTTTAGGGCCCCAAAGACCTACATTACCATGCAAAAGTCTTAGGCAGGTGTGAAAAAATGCTGTCAATTAAGAATGCTGTTAATAGTTTATTTTTATCAGTTAACAAAATTGAATGTAAATGAATAGAAGAGAAATTCAAATCAAATCAATAATTGGTGTGTCACTTTTGTTTCCAGCGGTTTAGACATTAATGGCTGTTGAGTTATTTTGAGGGGACAACAAATTTACACTGTTATACAAGCTGTACACTCACTACTGTAGCAAAGTGTCATTTCTTCAGTGTTGTCACATGAAAAGATGTGAGGGGTGTACTCACTTTTGTGAGATACTATATATATATATATATATATATATACATGGTAATCCACTGTATGTTTAGGTCCCCTACAAAGTGAAATGTACCTCTTACAATTCTTCTTTTTAATTAATTATGGATGTGGACAGGGGTCTAGCAGTTTCTTGATTAGCTGCAGCTTCGTTATTCTTTCTTTCATATATATATATATATATATATATATATATTCTCATAAGAATATATAAACGTTTTTTCTTCTTTTTCTTGTGTGAGGATTGTTTTGGTAAGTTATTTAAAAATTATCAATTCTCATTTCATGCTTTGTTTATTTTCAGTTTTTAAATTGTATTGGTGTCTTATATGGATACAAATGAGGCCTATACACTCCTGAAAAAGCGGGAGTTCCTGCAAAATGTGTTGACCCTATCACTTCAACTATATGGATGTTTCAACTGGGATGTGTTATGGATAGGTTGATGGTGAAGCTGTGACTTCTTGTGTGTATGTAAAATTATGTTTTTAATGTGATTTGTGTTTTATGTACTTTTGGAAGCATATACAAAGTCGCATACAGAATCTTTTTTTCTTAGGGAAGTAAGCATGATGTGCCTTTCATCTGCTGCATTAAGTTTCCTTAGATGAACTCTACATCTACAGTTCTCAATGTTGCTAATCAATGGTATCCTCAATGCTGAGAAATAAAGGCAGACACATATCTATCATGCCATACCATCAGGGAGGCATGTGATTGGTCCCAATTTTTTTCTGCAGCAGGATAATGACCCCAAACTTACAGCCAATGTCATTGAGAACTATCTTCATTGTAAAGAAGAACAAGGAGTGCTGGAAGTGATGCTTTGTCCCCGACAGAGCCCTGATCTCAATATCACTGATTCTGTCTGGGATAGCATGAAGAGACAGAAGGATTTGAGGCAGCCTACATCCAAAGAAGAGCGGTGGTTAGTTTTCGAAGACATTTTGAACAACCTACCTACTGAGTTCCTTCAAAAACTGTGTACAAGTGTACCTAGAAGAATGAATGCTGGTTTGAAACCAAAGGGTGGTCACATCAAATACTGATTTATTTTTGATTGTTTTTTCTGTTTGATCACTTTAAATTGAGAAAAGTGAACAATTAATATATAGCATTCTTACTTTACAACATTTCTTTACACCTGCCAAAGTGCTTTGTTCAGGTCGCAGGATACTGTATGTTACGTATATGCCTAAGGTGTAAGGGGATGAATAGAGCCAGCAGATATGACTGAAGGTTTGCTTTTCTAAACGATACTGGAATACCCCAAATGTTTAGGTTTTGGCATCATTCCATTTTTTACAGGTTCAGTTTGCAATTGTCAGTGATAGAAGCAGTGCGGAAGCCAGGAAACCTGAGGAAACCAGTGGAGCTTCTGGATTTTACATCCGCCATTCACGGCTTCCCTAAGCTACATTATTTAAACTGTAAATGTCAATACTTTGAGTGAAGTATTTATATTCAATAAGACTAGTGATGAGACAAACATAACTGGGTTTGGTTCAGGGCTGGTTCAGTGAAGTTCAGGTGCCAATTCCAAACCGCATAGAAGTCAATTAGAGTTACATGTTAAAAAAAACAGCAATGGCCATTTCCTAGACTATTAGGCAAAGGGTTGTCAAAAATGCTTAAAGTGAAACATTAAATATGCAAAACTCCTTAATAGGGATGATCGAACTTTTGAAAAGTTCGGTTCGACCAGAACACCCGAACTTCCCGAAAGTTCGGCCCGGATGTCAGAACACCATTGAAATCAATGGGACCTGAACTTCGGTAATCAAAAAACACCATTTTGAAGCCCTAAAACCCAATAAATGCCCCAAAAAGTGCCTAGGGTTCTGGGTCATGCCCCAGTGACTATTAATCACACAAAAAAAGTTCTTAAAAATTGTCATTTTTGATAGAGAGACAATTATTGAAAAAAATATTGAAAAAAAAAAGAGAGATTTCTTTGGATTTAGTGTCTGGGGGGGGGGGGGGGTCTAAAAAGTGTACCTATGAAGTTTCAGCTCTGTAGCATGTCCAGAACCAGAAAAAAGTGTGTTTGTATTAGAATTGCAGTAGAGCAGGATAGTGGCTTCGCTATTTTTACACCCGGCTTTTTGTTGCAGGCGTTTATAGGGCTTTTTTGTGGACGTGTTTGGAGGCAGGCATGACATCTGAACTTCTGTGTAGGGGTATATATACACACACACATGTATCTATATATACACATACACATATATAGGTGTGAAAGTAGCAGAACCCTATGCCTGTGCTAATGAAATAATTAACAGGCATAGGACTTCGTTCCTATCACACCTATATGTGTGTATGTGTATAAATACATATAGTGAAAGTAGCAGAACCCTATGCCTGCGCTAATGAAATAACTAACAGGCATAGGACTTCGCTCCTATCACACCTATATGTGTGTATGTATATAAATGCATATAAGTGTGTGTGTATATATACCCCTATACAGAAGTTCAGATGTCATGCCTGCCTCCAAAGATGCCCAAAAAATGCCCAAAAAAACGCCTGCTACAAAAACGCCCAGGTGTGTTGTTGCAGGCGTTTTTTTGGGCATTTTTTGGGCGTCTTTGGAGGCAGGCATGACATCTGAACTTCTGTATATGGGTATATATACACACACACTTATATGTATTTACATATACACACATATAGGTGTGATAGGAGCGAAGTCCTATGCCTGTTAATTATTTCATTAGCGCAGGCATAGGGTTCTGCTACTTTCACACCTATATATGTGTATGTGTATATATACATACATGTGTGTGTGTATATATACCCCTACACAGAAGTTCTGATGTTATGCCTGCCTCCAAAGACGCCCAAAAAATGCCCAAAAAAACGCCTGCTACAAAAACGCCCAGGTGTGTTGTTGCAGGCGTTTTTTTGGGGCATTTTTTGGGCATCTTTGGAGGCAGGCATAACATCTGAACTTCTGTATAGGGGTATATATACACACACACACTTATATGTATTTATACACATACACACATATAGGTGTGATAGGAGCGAAGTCCTATGCCTGTTAATTATTTCATTAGCGCAGGCATAGGGTTCTGCTACTTTCACACCTATAAATGTGTATGTGTATATATACATACATGTGTGTGTGTATATATACCCCTACACAGAAGTTCAGATGTCATGCCTGCCTCCAAACACGTCCACAAAAAAGCCCAATAAACGCCTGCAACAAAAATGGCAAGGTGTGAAAGTAGCGAAGCTACTATCCTGCTCTATTGCAATTCTAAGAGAAACAATCTTTTTTCTATGGCGGTCACCCTGACATGGAAGGGTTTTGTCACCCTGCTATAGCAGTCAGAGTCAGTTAATCCTACACTACACTACGGTCCCCTGACACTTAACACTTTCCCTACAGAAACTAGATTATTAAATCTAACTATAGTGGAAAATAGTACCCTAACTACACTAGATACCCCTTTCCTCACACTAATAATTGCTAAATGACACTTTGAAGCAGGAGTAACAGAACTGCTTCCACTCTCTTCCACTTTGTATTACAATGCTAGAGATTTGGCGGGGCTATCGTATATACTGGGGGGCGTATTTACTAATGATTGGCCTCTGGACCCCCTAGTCACTCCAATCACATTCCTAGCATTCTTCTGCCCCCTCAATTGGCTTTTACAGATGGTCCTGGTCCAATCACAGGCTTTTAAAGCCCAGTTCCTGTCCCATTGCATTTTGGGCGGTTCTGGTTGCCAAATTCCGAACTTTTTCAGCAAAAAGTTTGAAATTCGGCCGAATTTCGAACAGTCAATTTTCGTGTCGAACCGACGGTCGACACAAACCGTTCGATCATGCCTACTCCTTAAATAACATGCCTGGGGGATGCCCTGGTCCTACTTTTAAAGTGTATTCTTTATGATGTATATAACCTCCTGCAACAAAATTGACTTTCACCAAGAAGATTGTGTGTTTAAATTGCTGGGCAAAATGACAGCACCCAGACTCTTTGTTCTGTTTGTAAACCCAATCACCAGCGTTCTCCCTTCATTTACTAAATACCAGACCTTTATCCTAGAAAAGGGTCTGATATAGATGTTAATTGGGGGACCCCCACACAAAACAACAGCATAGAGCAGGGATCCTCAAACTACGGCCCTCCAGCTGTTGCAGGACAACACATCCCATGAGGCATTGTAAAACTCTGATATTCAGAGACATGACATGGTATGATGGGAATTGTAGTTCCTGAACAGCTGGAGGGCCGTAGTTTGAAGACCCCTGGCATAGAGGTTCCCCCCATTATTCATACAAGGCCCTTTGGGTCTGGTGAGGATATCAAGAGAGAAACCCAAGCAAAAAGGAAGAAAGATAAAGCGTGAGGTCCCCCCAAAAATCCAAATCAGACTTTTATTTAAACATGCGCTCCTGCAAACCAAGAAAGGGAGGAGCAGTGTTAAGCCCCTTCCTCTTGAGCCATACCAGGCCACATGCCCTCAATAGTACAAACAAATGGCAAGGAGCACATGGAAGGGCAAACAAAACACCTGTTATTAATGCAAACTGCTAGGCAGGAGAATTTGATTGTAGAATTCGATTAAACTGTGGCCTGGCTGGTAAGCTGGCCTGGAGAAAGGGCCAAATCCACTTTGAGGATGTGGCTGTCTCAATATTCCACGATTTCTCAGTGAAACTGCAGAAAAAGAGAGCCACCTTCACTGAAATCAAGATGAAGATGAGGGATTCAGGGATTGTATATTCCATGGCTCTCCTGAAGGTGATCGACGGTGGCAGAGAAATAGATGCTGCCTAGGATTAGTTTGCCATGAAAGGCCACCCTCCATAGACTCTACTTGAATGGATCTCCCTTATTTCATCACTGAATCCCATTTTTCTGGCATTTAGAGCTAGGAAGCAAAGATAAGTTGAGCTGGAGGTTTGTTTTTATTGCTATTTGACATGCATCGCCTTTCCATGTGCCTCTTGCTGTTAAGGCCAGTTACAAGTTGGGAAAGTTGCCGTTTGTTTGTACTGTTGGTTAATTGGTGAAGGGGCACGCTGGCCATCTGCCCCTGTGCCTTTAAGGAGAAGTGGGCACCCTCTAGGCTTATCTGCTCTCAAATTACCCATCATTATACTGTATATGTGCCCCCACTATAGAGGTTCTCAACATGTATAGGACATTATACATTTACAATGTATGTAAATGGAGTTAGGACTGCAGATAATACTGGGGTGCATTGTCCCGGTCTTTACAGCTTCTTCATGTATTTGCAAATGTGTGCAAATTATATTCCTATTTTTAATGTGAAATGTTAGACAGGAAATTTGGTTTGTTGTAGACTGGCTGGTAAATTGAGCTGGAATTGTATCATTGTAGTTGTTTCACATGCCCTCAACATAGGAAGCACCTTATTCCCATGTTGATAAGGACAAGGGCCTCTTCCCCATAGCCCTGGCCCAGTATTTGAGGGAGTCTGCAGGTAGGGACTTATCAGAATCTGGAAGCCCCCTTTAACAATAGGGAGGCACCAAGATACTGCAGTCTATGTGTATGAGTAAGGGGTACATAATGCCCCTACTCATTGAAAGAAAAAATTGATCCAAAGTGTAAAAAACAAAAGTATTTAATTTAAAAAATATATTTCCAGGTTCGGGTGGTAAGAAAGGTACCCTTGTTCTTAACAACATGAAGATAAGGTGGTTTTCAATGGTTTTTAAATTCCCCTTAAAGTTAAAGTGATATTAAAGGCTTGTTTTTTTTTTAAATAACAAACATGTTATACCTACCTGCTCTGTGTAATGATTTTACACAGAGCAGCCTCGATCCACCTCTTCTTGGGTCCCCGTCTGTTCTCCTGGCTCCTCCCTCCTCCCGAGTGCCCCCACAGCAAGCAGCTTGCTTTGGGAGAACATGAGCTGCCTCGCTCCCAAGCCCCTGCTCTGTGTGTGCATTCACACACAGAGCACAACTCATCTCTGCCCACTCTCTCCTCTGACAGTATCAGCCAATAAGGAATGAGAGCCAGGAGAGCCGGGAGAGCCAAGGCTCTTGTGCACATAGCTGGATTGGGATGAGGCTCAGGTACATTTTTGGGGGGCTGAGGACACTGTTGAACACAGAAGGTTTTTTTACCTTCATGCACAATGCAGTCTTTACAACTACTTTATTACCAGTAATGTATTCTGTTTTTGTTGTCAACTATTCCTGGCTCCAGAAAGAAAAAAAAAGAAAGAATCTGTTATTTATAGTAGTAGACTAAAAACCTACTACAATATATGATGGTTGGCTCCTGCTGAATAGGCTGAAAGTTCAAAGTTCAGACAAACACCTGTGCTGGGACCTCAACACTAAATAAAACTAGTAGAAAGCATTCCTACTCTTCATACTTGTCTAGTGAAGAAAATGTAACTGACCCCTAGATCTATTTTGTTTTCATTGATAACAAATGGCACTAGTATTGGGAAATGACAGGATACAAATTTCACAGAAAACAATTGCAAGGCCCCTTAAAAATTCAACAAAATAATGTTAGTAGTGTTATTTAATGTAAAACCAACATATCCCAGCATTTTTTTTTTTTAGAAGTTTTGGAAGCCCTTATTATACCTCTAGAGGATTTTGTAATCAGAAATAAAAAGTATATAAGCTGAAGAATCTGTGCAGCTGTCAAAAACAGTAATACAATTTTAGGTGACATTAAGACTCTCAAGAGACATAATTTAGACTTGTTGTCAATAACAGTTTCTTTAGAATAGGAATAATATTGTACCAGTTTAAAAGACTCCTTCAGATCTGAGAAAAAGTTGTAATGAGTTTGTTTTTACTGTACTTGTGTTAATAATCTTCTAAATTTCATACTGAATTGATTACATACTGTATATCTATTTAAGTCATTTTAAATTTAAAGTTAAATACCGTGTATATTAAAAATATCAAATCATGATCCTTTTACTGAGTGTAAAGTGAACCTGTGCTTTGCCTATGCAGGGTGAAGTAAGCAGATTTTACTTACCATCCCTTAGCTTCAAAGCTACCTTAGCTGTCAGTAGTGATGGATGAACATCGGCCGGGGCGGTTCGTGAACGTCAGCCGCAAATTTTCTCAAAAGTCCGCGAACCGCAAGTTCGCGGTGGGCCCCATGGACTTTAATGGGAGGAAAACTTTAAAAACCCTAAAACAAAATGAGGTTGAAGGATTGTAAGAGGTGCATGAAAGTCAGCCAGCCCCCAGTCTGATGTACTCACCCTCCAGTCTGTCACCAACCAAATAAAAGCTGTCTCTTGGTACAAAGAACAGGGGTTTAGTTGACACACATTTGCAAACGCATGTGAAAGCTTCAGAGCCACTTCACGGCACCCTGTTAAATCTGCAGTCCTACACTCTTAATTTAGTGTCCTCACACTGGAGGCACATGGCCGCTAATGGATGGATGGGGGAAAAGGTGAGAGGGAGACAGCCCAACCTCCCCGAACCCACCCTCATCCACGACTGGCTGTTGTCTCAAAGACTCAAATAATTAGGTTATAACTATGGTGCAAACTGGAAGAGACCAGCTGAAAAGCATTACACCTCCATCCCCTTGGTGGATGCAGTATATAGATAGGAAGGGATTTTATGTATGGGGCATGGCCTGTAAAGCTCACTGCCTTTGAAATCCATAATTTCCTCGTTGGGACTTTATGTGAGACAAGCAGGACATGCTATTGGTCTCCATCCCTGTCTACGGAAAACACTAAGGTCAAATCAAAACTGCATCCACCAAAAACGCACGAAAATTGCACGGTGGGACTTTATATGAGGCACCAAGCTGTAAGCAAGGCGTCTCCATCCCTGGTTGCTTAAACATATTGGACTAGGTGGGACTTTAAATGAGACCCAAGCTGGTGTTGCCCGGCGTCTCCATCCCTATAACAAAAAACATAATGAGGTTGAAGGATTGTAAGAGGTGCATGAAAGTCAGCCAGCCCCCAGTCTGATGTACTCACCCTCCAGTCTGTCACCAACCAAATAAAACCTGTCTCTTGGTACAAAGAACAGGGGTTTAGTTGACACACATTTGCAAACGCATCTTTGTACCAAGAGACAGGTTTTATTTGGTTGGTGACAGACTGGAGGGTGAGTACATCAGACTGGGGGCTGGCTGACTTTCATGCACCTCTTACAATCCTTCAACCTCATTTTGTTTTTTGTTATAGGGATGGAGACGCCGGGCAACACCAGCTTGGGTCTCATTTAAAGTCCCACCTAGTCCAATATGTTTAAGCAACCAGGGATGGAGATATACAGTATAAAGTCCCACCGTGCGATTTTTGTGCGTTTTTGGTGGATGCAGTTTTGATTTGACCTGTTTTCCGTATACAGGGATGGAGACCAATAGCATGTCCTGCTTGTCTCACATAAAGTCCAAAAGAGGAAATTATGGATTTCAAAGGCAGTGAGCTTTACAGGCCATGCCCCATACATAAAATCTCTTCCTATCTATATACTGCATCCACCAAGGGGATGGAGGTGTAATGCTTTTCAGCTGGTCTCTTCCAGTTTGCACCATGGTTATAACCTAATTATTTGAGTCTTTGAGACAACAGCCAGTCGTGGATGAGGGTGGGTTGGGGGAGGTTGGGCTGTCTCCCTCTCACCTGTTCCCCCATCCATCCATTAGCGGCCATGTGCCTCCAGTGCGAGGACACTAAATTAAGAGTGTAGGACTGCAGATTTAACAGGGTGCCGTGAAGTGGCTCTGCAGCTTTCACATGCGTTTGCAAATGTGTGTCAACTAAACCCCTGTTCTTTGTACCAAGAGACAGGTTTTATTTGGTTGGTGACAGACTGGAGGGTGAGTACATCAGACTGGGGGCTGGCTGACTTTCATGCACCTCTTACAATCCTTCAACCTCATTTTGTTTTTTGTTATAGGGATGGAGACGCCGGGCAACACCAGCTTGGGTCTCATTTAAAGTCCCACCTAGTCCAATATGTTTAAGCAACCAGGGATGGAGATATACAGTATAAAGTCCCACCGTGCGATTTTTGTGCGTTTTTGGTGGATGCAGTTTTGATTTGACCTGTTTTCCGTATACAGGGATGGAGACCAATAGCATGTCCTGCTTGTCTCACATAAAGTCCAAAAGAGGAAATTATGGATTTCAAAGGCAGTGAGCTTTACAGGCCATGCCCCATACATAAAATCTCTTCCTATCTATATACTGCATCCACCAAGGGGATGGAGGTGTAATGCTTTTCAGCTGGTCTCTTCCAGTTTGCACCATGGTTATAACCTAATTATTTGAGTCTTTGAGACAACAGCCAGTCGTGGATGAGGGTGGGTTGGGGGAGGTTGGGCTGTCTCCCTCTCACCTGTTCCCCCATCCATCCATTAGCGGCCATGTGCCTCCAGTGCGAGGACACTAAATTAAGAGTGTAGGACTGCAGATTTAACAGGGTGCCGTGAAGTGGCTCTGCAGCTTTCACATGCGTTTGCAAATGTGTGTCAACTAAACCCCTGTTCTTTGTACCAAGAGACAGGTTTTATTTGGTTGGTGACAGACTGGAGGGTGAGTACATCAGACTGGGGGCTGGCTGACTTTCATGCACCTCTTACAATCCTTCAACCTCATTTTGTTTTTTGTTATAGGGATGGAGACGCCGGGCAACACCAGCTTGGGTCTCATTTAAAGTCCCACCTAGTCCAATATGTTTAAACTTTAAAAACCTTTAGATCATATTTGCAGCCACAAAAGATGTACTAGCTGTGCATAAATAGTCCCAGCACATGGACAATGTCATAACAGAAGTATTGCAATTGGAAAAGTTGCCCTAAATTTTTATTTTTTTTTTACAGCAAAAAATATATATATATTTTTTCATAAATCAGCCAGAACTGACAGCAGCCGGTAGATACATGTCAAATTCATATAGAGTCCATTCACACATCTGTAAAATGGGACTGCATCCATTCCACAATTTGGCGGAACCTTTGCAGACCCATTGTTTTCAATTTCCAGTCTGAAAAATTAGGCATTCCCAGGATAAAGAAGTAAGTGTCGGCCATTCCAGGCCCCAAAAATTAGCCCACGTGCGTTTACTTGACAGTTAAGAACGTAGTATTCTGTAGCTAAAGGTACATTAGGCACATTCACAAGATACAGAAGTGAGTGTCGGCCAGTATTGGCCCCAAAAATTAGCCCACATGGGTTTACCTGACAGCTAAGAACGTAGTATTCTGTGGCTGAAGGTACATTAGGCATTCACACAGTATACAGAAGTAAGTGCCAGCCTGTATAGGCCCCAAAAATTAGCCCATATGGGTTTAACTGACAGCAAAGAACGAAGTATTTGATGGCTAGAGGTACATTAGGTGTTCACAGGATACAGAAGTAAGTGTCGACCTGTATAGGCCCCAAAAATTAGCCAACATGGGTTTAACTGACAGCAAAGAACATAGTGTATTTGATGGCTGGAGGTACAGTAGGCATTCACAGTATACAGAAGTAAGTGTCGGCCTGTATAGGCTCCAAAAATTAGCTCACATGGGTTGAACTGACAGCAAAGAACGTAGTATTTGATGGCTAGAGGTACATTAGGGGTTCACAGGATACAGAAGTAAGTGTCGGCCTGTATAGGCCCCAAAAATTAGCCCACATGGGTTTAACTGACAGCAAAGAACGTAGTGTATTTGATGGCTGGAGGTACAGTAGGCATTCACAGTATACAGAAGTGTCGGCCTGTATAGGCTCCATAAATTAGCTCACATGGGTTGGACTGACAGCAAAGACCGTAGTATTTGGTGGCTGGAGGTACATTAGGCATTCACAGAAAAAATAATTGTCGGCCCTGAAAGGCCGCAAAAATTTGCCATTCAATGAACATCAAATGCATTTTATGCCACTGTATTTAGTGAAGCAAAGGGCCAGGAATTGCTGTGGGTGGATGGCAGTCTGGCGGATATTTGTGGCCTGGCATGAGGAATTTCAATGAAACATGGTCTACTGGTCACATGTGTTGAATTCCTCAGAGATCCATGCCTCATTCATTTTTATAAATGTGAGGTAGTCTACACTGTCATGAGCTAGGCGAGTGCGCTTATCGGTCACGATCCCCCCTGCTGCTCTGAACATCCTTTCGGACAGGACACTGTACGGGGGGCAAGCCAACATTTCCATTGCAAATTGTGCAAGATCTGGTCAGAGGTCAAGCCTGCCCACCCAGTAGTCCAGGGGTTCATCACTCCTCAGAGCGTCCACATCGGCCGTTAACCCGATGTAGTCGGACACCTGTCGGTCTAGGCTTTCCTTGTTGCTGGATCCGGAGTACAGCTGTCGATGGTTCAGCTGAAAGAAGGATCTCATATCTGAAGTGACCAAGACATCTTCAAACCACCCTCTTCTTGCAGGCGCTGTTGGATTGCTACCTGCAACTGGAAATTCCTCTGCCAGCACACGGAAAAGCAGAATGCAGCATTTCCTGCAGCAAGGCCTGGAAGCCCTGCATTCTGACCGCCCTCTGTGATTGTGGTAACATTTCCGGCATTTTGTGTTTGTACCGGGGGTCTAAGTACATTGCCACCCAGTACTGCTCCTTGGCCTTTATGCATTTTATACGGGGTCCCCCTTAAAACACTGGAGCATGTAGGCCCCCATTCGCACAAAAATGGAAGCGGTGTAGTGGCCTGATTCCACCTCATCATCCAGGATAATGTCATCCTCGTTCTCCTCCCCCCATCCACGGATAACACCAGGGATCCCAGAAAGGTTTAAAGCATGCTCTTCTTGCTCCTCCTCACCCCCCCCCCCCAGCACCATCCTCCTCTGACTCCTCTTCAGACTCCTGCTGTTGATTTTTCTCATCCAACATTGCGACTTCCTCATCTTCCTGCTCCTGCTCCTCGACGGCTTGATCAATGACAGGATGCAATGCACGCTCCAGAAAGAAGGCGTAAGGTATGATGTCACTTATGGTGCCCTGGCCGTGACTGACCAGTTTGGTGATCTCATCGAATGGCTGCAGAAGTCTGCATGCATCCCGCATGAGTTGCCACTGGCGAGGTGAAAAAAACCCAAGCTCCCCAGAACCTGTCCTGCTGCCGAGTTCGAACAGGTAGTCGTTAACTGCACATTCCTGCTGGAGCAGCCTATCGAGCATATGCAACGTTGAGTTCCATCACGTCGGGCAGTCACAAATAAGACGCCTAAGGGGCAGGTTGTGTCGCCGCTGAATGTCAGCAAGGCGAGCCATGGCGGTGCAAGATCTTCTTAAATGGCCCGAGATTTTCCTGGCCTGCCGCAAAACGTCCTGGACCCCAGGGTATTTGGCAACGAATAGCTGCACCACCAAGTAAAGGACGTGTGCCATGCATGGCACGTGTGTTATTTTGCCCTGTTCCAGCGTGCTCAGCAGATTGGCACCGTTGTCGCACACCACGTTACCAACTGTCAAATTCAGCTATGTCAGCCACTGATCTGCCTGTAAACGCAAAGCTGAAAGGAGTGCAGGACCAGTGTGGCTCTTGGCTTCCAGGCACAACAGACGCAGCACAGCATAGCAACGTCTCACCTGGCATGTGGAATAGGTTCTGGGGATCTTGGGCTGCGCAGTGGAAGAGACGATAGCAGCGGAAGAGGAGGAGTCAGCTGAGGAGGAGAAGGAGGAGAAGAAGAGGCAGGCATGCTTGCAATCCGTGGCGGTACAACTAAATCTACACGGGTGCCATGGGTTACATGCTTGACTGCCGTCAGAAGGTTCACCCAGTGGGCAGTAAAAGTGATAAACCTTCCCTGCCCGTGTTTGCTAGACCATGTGTCTGTGGTCAGATGTATCTTGGCACCAACACTGTGTGCCAGAGATATATTCACTTGCCGCTGAACATGGCCATACAGCTCTGGGATGCCCTTCTGCGAGAAATATTTCCTGCCTGGGACCTTCCATTGTGGTGTTCCAATGGCAAAAAATTTACGAAAGGCCTCCGAGTCCACCAGTTGATATGGCAGTAGTTGGCGGGCTATCAGTACCTGACAAGCCAGCAGTCAAATGTTGGGCAAGAGGGTTATCCGGCGTCATCTTTTTTTTAAAGTTCCAACATTTGGACCACAGAAGCCTGCCTTTTTCCAGAACAACGTGACAACGGCATCATGGAAGGTGGAGTTGAGGGCAAATGTGAGGAGAGAGGAGAAGGAGAAGGAGAAGGGGCTGGATGGTGAGAGCCTGGAGTGTGGCTTTGTGGGTTCTGATGGTGTTGCTCCCACTGGGCTCGGTGATGGGAGTTCAGGTGCCTTCTTAAGGCGGTTGTCCCTAGGTGTGTGTTGGGCTTACCGCGACTTATGCGTTGACTGCAAAGGCTTCAGTTGGCAACACTGTTGTCAGCAACGGACACATTAAAAAAAGCCCACACTGCTGAGCCATGTGCCGGCGTCCTGGGAGCGCCAGATGTGACTGTACATGGTTGATGGCTCGCTCCTGATACATTTGCAGTCTGCTTTGTACCTCTTGTGCAATGCAAGTTCTGCCTGCCTCTCCTCCTTATCTGCCGGTCCGTCTCTCACTCTGAACTCCCTTCCTCTTCCTCTCTTGTGGCCACCCACGTGACATCCATAGACTCGATATCATCCACGTCACCTTCCCCACAACTAACATTTGAGATCTCGGAGTAGGCAGCAACAGTGGGGACCAACCTCCTTGGGCTGATCTGGGTACTGTCGTCAGACTGCTGAGTGGCAGCTGTTGCTATCTCCTCTTCCTGATCCGATTCCAACAATGGCTGCGCATCACAAATGTCTTGTGATGGATTGGAAAATAATTCCAGTGACTCAAGCCGAGGGTATGTGGTGGTTGTGTCTTTGGGGGTGCACACAGCAGAGCGTGAAGAGGGTGCAGATAGAGAGGATGAGGAGGGTGCAGAAGAGGAAGGCTGAGTGAGCCATTCAACCAAGTCTGGTGCATCCTTTGACGTAATTGCACATGGCTTTTGAAACTTCACAGTTTGGCTCCGGCCTACTGCTCCTGCCCTACCCCTACCACCCCTGCGTACGTGTCTGCCTCTTCCTCTGCCTGTCATGTTTTTTAATTACCCTGTGACAAAAGTATCTAGAGAATCGCAGTATATCTGGAAAAGGGTAGAAAACACCCCCCTTCTATCTGTGGTATTGGGGGGCCACAGGTTTATCACACCAGTTCTACAAATAATTGGCCAGTAACTGTTGTCACTGTGTGAAGCACAGTCAACACAGCAAGAGAGGCCAAATTTTTGCAGGACTAACATACACTCTTAGAAAAGTATACTGTTAAATAACACCCCACTTCCATATGTGGTATTGGGGGGCCACTGGTCTATCACAGCAGTTGTTCAAAAAATTGACCAGTGAGTTTGGCACTGTGTGTACTAGACTTAACTCAGCAAAAGAGGCAATATTGTTGCAGGACACAAATACACTTGTAAAAGTATACTCAGATAACACCCCACTTCAATATGTGGTATTGGGGGGCCACTGGCCTATCACACCAGTTGTTCAAAAAATTGGCCAGTAACTGTTTTGACAGTGTGTTGCACTGTCAACACAGCAAGAGAGGCCACATTTTTGCAGGACTAACATACACTCTCTGAAAAGTATACTGTTAACCACTTGCCGACCGCCGCAAGTACATATACTGTGGCGGTCAGCCCCTCACAGGCAAAGTGACGTACCGGTACGTCACTAGCCTATGAGGCTCTAGGGAGCGAGTGCGCGCCGCCGGAGGCGCGCTCCCGCGCGGTCACGGACCCCCCCGCACGTGTGAGCGGTGGACCCGATGTCCACCGCTCACTCGCGATCGTCCGTGACAGCGGGAGAAAGGTGGGTGGCTGATGTAAACAAGCCGCCTGTCATTTTCCCCTGTGTAAGAACAGTGATCATACGGTTCTACTATGTAGGACCGTTGATCATTGTTCCTACACGTCAAACCACAGCCAATCACAATTAGAATCACGCCCCTAGGGACACACACAGCCCCTCCCTCTCAAAAAAGTTAACCCCTTCACTACCAGTGTCATTTTACAGTAACAGTGCATATGTATAGCACTTATTACTGTAGTAATGTCACTGGTAACCCCAAAAGTGTCAAAAATGTCAGTCAATGGTCCGATCTGTCCGCCCCAATGTCGCAGTCCCGCAAAAAAAATCGCAGATCGCCGCCATTACGCGTTAAAAAAAAACAACAAAAATGACAAAAATCTTTCCCTTTGTTAGTAAACGCGATAACTTTTGCGCAAACCAATCAAAATACGCTTTTTGCAATTTTTTTTTACCAAACATATGTAGCATAAAACAAATTGGCCGAAAATGTTAAAAAATTTTAAATTTTTACATTTGTTTGGGGGAGGAATTTCATATAAAACAATTTGAAAAATATTGTTATTCTTGCAAAATTGTCGCTCTTTTTTTGTTTATAGCGCATGATCAAAAAATCGTACAGGTGATCAAATACCAACAAAAGAAAGCTCTGTTTGTGGGAAAAAAAGGACGTCAAATTCGTTTAGGTACAGTGTCGCACAACAGTGCAATTGTCCGTTAAAATCACGCAGTGCCAAATCGCAAAATACCCCCTGGTCAGGAAGGGGGTAAAATCTTCCGGGGCTTAAGTGGTTAAATAACACCCCACTTCAATATGTGGTATTGGGGGGCCACTGGTCTATCACACCAGTTGTTCAAAAAATAATTGGCCAGTAACTGTTGTCACTGTGTGTAGCACTGTCAACACAGCAAGAGAGGCCAC
This sequence comes from Pelophylax lessonae, assembly GCF_965119305.1. Lineage (NCBI taxonomy): Eukaryota > Metazoa > Chordata > Amphibia > Anura > Ranidae > Pelophylax > Pelophylax lessonae. Next base: position 287,802,116 of record NC_138768.1, read on the forward strand.
ATTTTTGCAGGACTAACATACACTCTTAGAAAAGTATACTGTTAAATAACACCCCACTTCAATATGTGGTATTGGGGGGCCACTGGTTTATCACACCAGGTGTTGAAAAAATTGGCCAGGGAGTTTGGCACTGTGTGTATCAGACCTAACTCAGCAAAAGAGGCAATATTGTTGCAGGACACAAATACACTTGTAAAAGTATACTCAGATAACACCCCACTTCAATATGTGGTATTGGGGGGCCACTGGTCTATCACACCAGTTGTTCTAAAAATTGGCCAGGGAGTTTGGCACTGTTTTTAGTATTGCTGCAGCAACGCTCAGTCACCACACTTGTCACAATGCTGCACAGTGAACAATAATACTACTAATCCACTATAATATGCTTTCTACAAAGTATATTATACTGTGGATTACCCCCCTCCCCCTCCCCCTTTTTAGTGCACTGCACAGCAATACCAAAACATTTGCAGCCCTTTAAATGACTTTTGTGGACATTAACAGAGTGATTTCTGTCACTGCAGATGCTGATCTCTAGCTGTCAGGAGCAAGGCAAAAATGTACTAGTTGGAGCTTAGTTAGTTCTGGGGACTTTCTGGTGCCTAAATAGCCAAGAAATCATACAGGAGGAAGAAGAAGAAACCACATGCTTCCATATATGCAAAAGTACCAGCAACCTTTCTTTACTCCTGATGATGAGAGAAAGATAGCAAACTATAAGCTGATCAGCCTATTATAAGACATCCCATCATGTACCTTACGGCTGAGCCTGATGTGCCGAGGGAAGGCGTCTAGTACAACCCCTGCTCAGGGATCACCAACATTGTAACAGTGGCCTCGAGAGCACAGTGGTGTAAGGGTGCCTGAACCTTTTTGCGTGTGCAGGGTGTGTGACCAGGGTGGCCAGAAAGCCAGACAACAGGTGTTGGTCAATCAGCAGACTCTGGGCTGCTGGCAGCAGGTAATTGGAGACAGGCAGGTGTATGCCAGGCAGAAGAGATGCGGGGTTGGTAACAGACGGTCAGATGCAGGCATAGACCGCAGGCAAAGAATGGTCAGGGTACAGGCAACTTGAGTTCAGGCAGATAAGCAAGAGACAAAAGGCAAAGTTCAGACACAGACACGGACCAAGGTCGGGATAAGTGAGGTACAATGGAGTCAGAGGCAGGCCGGGTTAAATACAGGAATCAGCAGGATTAGGTTTCAATAACACAGGTACAGCTGCAGATCAGACCGAAAAATTCTTGTGAACCTGTTGCACTTATATATGCCATTTGGCGCCAACGTTATTTGCATGTGCGTCTGTATTTTTATGCGCAGGCGCACATTCATGTGCTTGGCATAATGGGCACTTGTGGGATCACGCATTCATGTCTGATTTTGAGCATCAGCTGTGCTATGGCCAGCACCTCCCTGACACATACCCTGACTAGCTCATCCTTTCTTACGGGCATTTAACCTGCTTTCGGAAGCTCATATTTCAGTCATTCTGAAGTCTGGCAAAGATCCTGCCTCAGTCATTAACTATCAGATGATTTTGCTCTTGAAAATTGATATACAAATCTTTGCTAAAATTCTGGCAAATTGCCTGCTTCCGGTGCCTAATTCCCTCATTGCAAAGGATTAAATGGGGTTTCTCCCAGGCAGAGAAGCTAGGCACAATACCCTGAAAGCCTTAAACATTCATTACTGGCTTACAAGCTCCAAACAGGATGGTTTGATATTCAACGGGTTGACCTGGGACTAGCGGTAGACTTAGCTGTAGTTTCACAGGCATTAGGCCTGGGAAGTTGCTTGATCTGCTTTATTATGTCCCTCTATGTTAATCCTATCCTTAAAGTCTGGGTTAATGGCCATCTTTCAAATGCCTTCTCCATTTGTAACGGTACATGACAGGGTTGCCCTTTGTCCCCTCTGTTTTTCATACTCATGTTAGATCCTTTTTTCATGCCATGATGGTAGCCAGATGTCAGTACAAAAATCTTGCTCTTTCTATCACAGCCACACATCATACTTCCTAACCGTCTGAAAGACTTTCAGTTCTTTCAATACGTTTCTAACTTTAAAATCAATTTTAGCAAATTGCATGCTGTAAACATCACACTTCCACTATCCCAAACTTTCCATTTTCTTGGCAGTCAGAAGCCATTAAGTATCTGGGAATCCAACTACCGGTGCACCTATCTGAATTATTCCTGAGAAACTATTTTCCCATCTTATGCACCATTACGGATGATGTTAAAAAATAGAATCAGCCTTTTTTCTCTTGTGTTGGAAGGGCCAATCTCAAAATGAACGTGCTACTAAAACTACTGTACATACTTCAGGAAGTCCCGATCCAACTTCCTCCTTTTTTGCGTTCCTACAAGAGAATCTGTACCTCCTACCTTTGGCGCCATGGTCATCCGACAATCAGTTGTGAACAACTAGCTATGCCCAAACAGCAGGGAGAGACAGGACTATGGGATATTCAATACTACTACTGGGCATTTCATATCACACATAGTAGATTAAAATGTTCATCTGGAAAACACCATATCCCAGATCATTTACAAGACCACATGCTTATTGGGCCAACACTGACATGCTTCTAAGAAGTCTGTTCAAAACACCCGGCCCTATGAAGGCTGTCCAAATTAACCCAGGCAAAACCCCTCACCCCCTTTGAGAGTCTTTGCTCTAACTATACCCCCCAACAACATGTAAGTTCCACGCTTAATTCCCTTCTCTGGACGAACAAACCTATTGACGTGGGGGAAAGCATGCAACGCTTGGATCCAAGACCTTCAACGCAAATTTTCTTAAAAAGATTGAAATTGTATCTATTGTAATGTACATATGGGTTCTGTCAATGCTGCAATTCAGGAAAACATTTACCAGATTCTATCATAATGGTATTAGACTCCTACTCTTTTACACAAATTTGATCAATTCGTTTGTAATTGCTGTTGGTGCTACCACTGAGCCGTTGCCACTCTATTGTATGTTTGGTGGACTGCCCACTTCTGCAATTATTCCAGTCCTAAGTCCATGACCAGATAGCTTGAGTAACAACATACACTGGAATTATCCCCAGCACAATACCTCCTTCATTATATGCAGCTTGCTTCCATGACATGCTTTAAATCTTTTGCAATGCAGATGGTGAACACTGCTAAAATTTTCATACCTATACATTTGGGAATAACTCAGGTCCCCTCCTTTTTTGAATGGTATAGGCAGCTAAATAAGATTGCAGACATGGAAGGACTCATATGTATACTGAAAGAATCCCTCTTCAAGTTCACATCCACCTGGGCTTGCTATATCTTTGTAAGAATATTTAATAATGATATCTCGTGCTCGTACTTCATTATATCAGAATCTTTATACTGCTCTGAATATAACAGTGTCTATTTATGGTTAATAAGCAAAGATCTATGAGGAAGGAGAATCTTTACTTATTCCACAAATCAATATGTAGTGAATTCTTTTTAATTGATTAATTTCTTTTTATAAGCATATACCAATCTTAGTGAGTACAGTCTACAGTATGGAATATATATAAAATATGTATTCACCAGACATGTATTCACAATATATGATCAAACAAGAAATGACACAAAAAGATAACTCTACAGAAAAAATACTAACTTCAAACAATCAATGCAATGTGATGTTTAGCTCAATAATGAAAGTGAAACTGAAACAAAGTGAAAGCAAAACGAAAGTAAGATTACCATTTCTTCCCAGGTATAGCACAAACCATAGGTAACTGTTCTATATAAACAGACCACAATTGTCTGCGAATCACACAGCCGAAAATCATTCCACTGCAGATGGAGCGAGAATAAGCCATGCAAAACGGAAGACTAAATTCGCAATAATGCGCTAAATCTGATATTAATAAAAATGTGTAAAAACAAAAATCAGCTTTTTAGAGAAAAATCTACTATGGTTTATACGGCTGGGATTGTAATCTTATTACCCTTAAATATGCAATATAAAACATATAAGGAAGGAATAAACAATATTGAATACAATCAAATAACACAGCAAGGCATATTTACCACACTTAAGATGGCAGCTAGTTTCAAATGGTCGTTACCAGAATCTTAAGATGGATACCAGTGAGGGAGGAGTTTCGTTTGGCGTCCCTCAAAGTTTCAGATGAATGATGGAGGAAGATGGAGTATGTCTGGATGAGTCTATAGATGGACGTAGTAGCGTGTGTGATGTTAGTGTAAGGTGTGTTGTCAGTAGTGAAATGTAATGTTCTCTCATATCTGGGCTCTTTTATATGGTATGAACAAAGGGCTATAAAAATTACCATAAGTTAAACCCAGAGGGATGAAACATTATTCTCATTGGTTGGGATATTCTATACCTTAACTGGTGAGGTCATAGACACACCTCTCCTGATAATTCAATGTTCGCATAATAAAATTAAAGGATGATTTCTCTATATGTAAGAGTAATCACAAAACATAACATAAAACTTTGTCCATACTCCCAGTACATACATAAATGTCCATCTGTATCTCCATCATTCACCTTGGCAAGTAATGCCATTTCAATAATTATATTTTTAATACAATATAATATTCCTACATTGGAAATATCTCAACTATCCCAAGACTGCACCTGGTATTATCTCCACAGGAGGCAGTATTGCACTGTTCATTAAATTTCGTGCTTAGAATACGTCACAACATACAATGGCCTACTATTTAAAAGTGACCTTATTAACCTATGGCCAGTGAAAGTCCATTACTTATTTGAATTCTGACATAACAGTCAGACATAGCGTCTAGGACTGGAAGATCTATGATACCTCTGAACACTTAAACACAAACTTCTCTGAAATGAGGTAATTAGTGACGAGATACATATGTTCTTACACTTATTAGAAAAATAATTCTAAGTAAGATTACTACTGTAAGAATATAAACCCAAAATGTGATATAATATTCCTAAATATATATGTATATGCCTTACATAATATAATGACATAATTATGGCTAATATCTTCTCACACATAATAATGTGTCTTTAAAAACTTATATATAGTTCATCTTTAAAATACAGACAATTAAGGAGACATCACCCCCTTAACATCTGGTATAGCGTCAGGCTGACTGAGTCTTATCTGATAGAGATGTCAATGTATCACCTTTTTTATGACCACATAGATACAAAGACCTCTGTTGAAATTATAAGACCCTATTGTAAGCTTGTAAGAGACATTTTGTTTAACAAGTACATATGAACTTTCTTTCACCTTAAAACAAGATGGATGCTGCACAGTTCAGAATCTTATATGCATAAGATGAAATATACATGGCTTTTTAAATCCATTTTTTTTCTATTATTATATTAATAACCCCCAATAATCCCGACATCTTCAAATAATGAGTGCTGTCTCGTGTTGACCCTCATGATCAGGCATTCTGATAATACGAAAAACTCTTCCTTATGTCTTGATACATTATTGAACTATCCTGTTCTCCCACACTGGCTGGACAAGTTGAGGAAGGTTCCTTGCTGGAGGGTCTTCCTGGCTTCTTATACCATTGTTTTCATTGCAATAACCCCCCTTTCCCTGCCCATCTTCCCATTCTCATCCAATCCCCCCCCCTCTTTTTTTCTTCTTCTTTCTAAAGCACTTCCTCTGGTGCCTGACACCCTTACACTTCTCTCCCCAGACTAACACATATTCAACACTGAGCTTGTACAGCCAATCCCTGGGGCAGTCTGTGATCAGGAGGATCCCATTGGCTATTGTCTATATTCCATATTTTAATGCTTCCTGTGTCCAATACCCTCCTATACCCTATAGTCTATGCCCTTTCCCTTCCAGGAGTGAGCTAGTATCAGTCGTACTCGATAGGGTTGAGCGGACACCTAGATGTCCGTGTTCGACGGGTTCGGCCGAACTTTAAAAAAAAGTCCGGGTCCGTGTCCCGGACTTTTACCGAACTTTTCCCGGACACCGAACCCCATTGAAGTCAATGGGGACCCGAACTTTAAGGCACTAAAATGGCTCTAAAACACCAAAGGAAAGGGCTAGAGTGCTGCAAATGGCAGCAAAACGTAATTAAGAGCATGGCAAGTGCTCTGCAAACAAATGTGGATAGGGAAATAACTTAAAACAACAAAAAAAAACAGAAAAATAAAACAATGTTCTTCTTCATCTCTGAAGGACGAGGCCCATATGGAGTAGGAGGGAGGTTGAGGTGGTGGTGGATGTGGCGGTGACATAGGCGTGCGCACAGGGTGTGCTGGGTGTGCCTGGGCACACCCTAATCACCTAGGGCACATAGCATTGCCAGTGAGGAGATGGGAAAGATCTCCCTGGGACCTGCTCTGCTCTATTTCTCCTTGCCTACAGGTACATGGCCCCGATACATTACTCTCCCTGCTGGCAAACACATGCATGTGTATTTCAACTTTGGGGTGCACACCTTAATGCAATAGGCTGCGCACACCTATGGGCGGTGTAGGTGGAAGCGGCGGTGGAGGAGGACCAGGGCCGGATTAACAGCATCATGGGCTTGGTGCTGAGGATTTTGAAGGGCCTTAGGGCCGTGCCTTGCCATGCACCCAGAGGAGGAAGGGTGCAGCCATGCATGCCTAATTCAACATGGGATGCTGTCTCTGAAGCCCATAAACACATCCATGCATCGCCAACTGTCCCTCCTTGTCCGGCCTTCACGCTGTGTGGGGAGGTTCTGAGGGTGCTGCCTGGGGAAGCGAGCATAGAAGCCAGACTTCTGTGTTTACAAGTGACAGAAGAGCGGTAACAGTGAATATGGCCAACCCGGGGCCTATATAAAAGGTAGGGGCCTGGAGCTGCAGCTCCAATAGCCCCTACATTAATCTGGCCCTGAGGAGGAGGACGAGGTAGCCAACACTGCTTCTTTTCACAAATTTTAAATGAGGGTACACCCCAAAAGAGTGAGAAAGAGCAAAAATGGAACAATGGGTGGGTAAGGTCGGTATCCATTGCTATTCTGCATAAGGTACGGAAAAGTCCCGTGGGATCCATGCCTGGTTCATTTTAATGAACGTGAGCTTGTCCACATTGTCTCTGGACAGGCGGCTGCGCTTGTCTGTTATAACGCCCCCAGCCGTGCTAAATACCCGTTCAGATAATACACTGGCTGCAGGGCACGCCAGCACCTCCAAGGCGTAAAGGGCAAGCTCAGGCCATGTGCCCAATTTGGAGACCCAGAAGTTGAAGGGGGCAGACCCGTCATTCACTACATGTAGGCGTGTGCACACATACTGCTCCACCATGTTGGTAAAATGCTGCCTCCTGCTAAGACGTTCCATCTGAGCTGCTGGTGCTGCTGTTTGTTGTGGCGTGCTGACAAAGCTTTTCCACATTTCGGCCATGCTAACCCTGCCTTCTGAGGTGCTGGCGGTGCCCTGGTTGCGTTGGCGACCTCCTCCTCCTCCTCCTCTGCCTTGTGCTTCCACTGTGGCCCCGCTGTCAGATGGGAATGCCAGCAGCATGGCGTCTACCAGCGTGCGCTTGTACTCGCGCATCTTGCGATCGCGCTCCAGTGAGTGAATTAAGGACGGTACGTTGTCCTTGTAACGGGGATCCAGCAGCGTGGCCACCCAGTAATCAGCACAAGTTAGAATGTGGGCAACTCGGCGGTCGTTGTGGAGACACTGCAGCATGTAATCGCTCATGTGTGCCAGGCTGCCCAGAGGCAACGAAAGGCTGTCCTCTGTGGGAGGTGTATGGTCCGTGTCCTCTGTATCCCCCCAGCCACGCACCAGTGATGGCCATGAGCTGGCCTGGGTGCCACCCTGCTGTGAACATGGTTCCATCTCCTCCTCCAGCTCCTCCTCCTCCTCATCCTCCTCATCCTCCAGAACTGTGCCCCTGCTGGACAATTGCGTCCCTGGCGTTTGCGTGTGCAGGAACCCACCCTCGGAGCCCCTTGCGAATGACTGCCCTGAAAGCCTTGGAAATGTTACCTCTTCATCCTCCTCCTCCTCCTCATCCTGTGCCACATCCTCTTCCATCATCGCCCGAATTGTTTTTTCAAGGAGGCATAGAAGTGGGATAGTTAAGCTGAGAACGGCGTCATTGCCACTGGCCATGTTGGTGGAGTACTCAAAACAGCGCAACAAGGCACACAGGTCTCGCATGGAGGCCCAGTTATTGGTGGTGAAGTGGTGCTGTTCCGCAGAGCGACTCACGCGTGCGTGCTGCAGCTGAAACTCCACTATGGCCTGCTGCTGCTCGCACAGTCTTTCCAGCATGTGCAAGGTGGAGTTCCACCTTGTGGGCACGTCACATATGAGGCGGTGAGCGGGAAGGCCGAAGTTACGCTGCAGCGCTGCCAGGCGAGCAGCAGCAGGGTGAGAACGCCGAAAGTGCGCACAAACGGCCCGCACTTTCTGCAGCAGCTCTGACATATCGGGGTAGTTTTTAAGGAACCTCTGCACCACCAAATTCAGCACATGCGCCAGGCAAGGGATGTGCGTCAAACCGGCTAGGCCCAGAGCTGCTATGAGATTTCGCCCGTTATCGCACACCACCAGGCCGGGCTTGAGGCTCGCTGGCAGCAACCACTCATTTGTCTGCTGTTCCATGCTCCTCCACAACTCCTGCGCGGTGTGTGGTTTGTCCCCCAAACAGGCAAGTTGTAAAACTGCCTGCTGTCGTTTACCCCTGGCCGTGCTGAAGTTGGTGGTGAAGGTGTTACGCTGTCCGGATGAGGAGGCGGTAGAGGATGAGGAAGCGGAGTAGGAGGAGTTAGGAACAGGAGGCAAACTGAAGCGCCCTGCAATCCTCGGTGGTGGAAGGACATGCGCCAAATTGCTATCCGCCTCAGGCCCATCCGCCACTGCATTTACCCAGTGTGCCGTTAGGGAGATATAACGCCCCTGACCGTGCTTACTGGTCCACGTATCCGTAGTTAGGTGGACCTTGGCACAGATGGCGTTGCGCAGTGCACACCTGATTTTTTCCCCCACTTGGTTGTGCAGGGAAGGGATGGCTTGCCTGGAAAAGTAGTGGCGGCTGGGCACGACGTACTGTGGGACAGCCACCGACATAAGGTTTTTAAAACTGTGCGTCTCCACCAGACGGAATGACAGCATTTCAAAGGCCAATAATTTTGAAATGCTGGCATTCAGGGCCAGGGATCGCGGGTGGGTAGGGGGGTACTTCCTCTTCCTCTCAAGTGTTTGGGAGATGGAAAGCTGAACGCTTCCACGGGACATTGTGGAGATGGTTGTTGGTGACCCAGGTGGTGGTGTTGCTGACAGATCGTCTGTTTGCGGGGTGGCAGGTGCCGGTATCACTACAGATGTGGCTGGAGCGGCCGAGACTGCAGCAGAAGAGGAAGCAGGATGAGCCAGAGACGTTTCTTGGTTTTGAAGGTGTGTACTCCACTGCAGCTCGTGCTTTGCACTTAGATGCCTGATCATGCAGGTTGTGCTCAGGTTGAGAAGGTTCATGCCTCGCTTCAAGCTCTGATTGCACAGGGTGCAAACCACTCGTGTCCTGTCATCAGCACATTTTCTAAAGAACTTCCACGCTAGAGAACTCCTTTGAGCTGACTTTGGTGCGCTCGTTCCCTTGCTGCGTTGGGCAGTAGCGGGCGTAGTGTCTAGGGCACGGCCGCTCCGCTTCTGCACCCTGCTCCCTCTTCTGCTGTGCTGGTGGCTCTGTGCGACCACCGCCTCTTCCTCCAAACTACTCAGTTCACCTGCATGACGTTCATTCCATGTGGGGTCGAGGACCTCATCGTCCTCCACATCATCTTCCACCCAGTCTTCACCCCTGCCCTCCTTGTCGGTCTCCACAATGCTGAACGCCGCAGCAGTTGGCACCTGCGTTTCGTCATCATCGGAGACGTGCTGCGATGATCCTTGCATGTACTCATCTTGAGAAATAAGTGGTTGGGCATCGCTGCACTCAATCTCTTCCACTTCTGGGGCAGGGCTAGGTGGATGGCCCTGGGAAACCCTGCTGACAGAGTCCTCAAAAAGAATAAGAGACTGCTGTATGGCTTGGGGCTCAGACTGCTGGCCTGATTTGCAAGGGGGTGAGGTGAAAGACGGTTGGACATTGGCTGCAGGTGCCAACTCTGACCTTTCTGCAGTAGACTGGGTGGGAGACAATGTGAAGGAACTGGAGGCACTGTCAGCAGCAAACCAATCTACTATCGCCTCAACTTGTTCTGGCCTCATCACTTCTAGGGGCGTTTGATGCCCTACCAAATACTGATGCAGGTTCTGTCGCCTACTCACACTTGAGGAAGGTGTTTCACTTGTGCGTGTAGCTGGCACAGATCGACCATGTCCTCTCCTTGCAACAGGAGCTCTACCAGCAGCACCACGACCCAGGCCACGGCCCTTATTTGACGGTCTCCTCATATTTCTGTAATTTAAGATCTTGCCCTAGAAAGGTTTTTATTGAATAGCGGAATAGAAAATATGATCCAAAAAAAGTGTATGTATATCACACGTACACAACCACACTAGGCCCCAATTACTATTGTTTGTACCCCTAAAAGGCTAGATGAGGAGTAGGGGGAGTATGGAACAGGCAGCACCCTCAAACCTTCAGAAGTATGAGATGAACCCCAACAACTTGGAAAGGTGGATCTCTCTCACACGTACCGACACAGACTATCCCGCAATTCAATTGATCCTCAAAGGTTTTTATTGAATAGCGGAATAGGAAATATGATCAAAAAAAGTGTATGTATCTCGCACGTACACAACCACACTAGGCCCCAATTACTATTGTTTGTACCCCTAAAAGGCTAGATGAGGAGTAGGGGGGGTATGGAACAGGCAGCACCCTCAAACCTTCAGAAGTATGAGATGAACCCCAACAACTTGGAAAGGTGGATCTCTCTCACACGTACCGACACAGACTATCCCGCAATTCAATTGATCCTCAAAGGTTTTTATTGAATAGCGGAATAGGAAATATGATCAAAAAAAGTGTATGTATCTCGCACGTACACAACCACACTAGGCCCCAATTACTATTGTTTGTACCCCTAAAAGGCTAGATGAGGAGTAGGGGGGGTATGGAACAGGCAGCACCCTCAAACCTTCAGAAGTATGAGATGAACCCCAACAACTTGGAAAGGTGGATCTCTCTCACACGTACCGACACAGACTATCCCGCAATTCAATTGATCCTCAAAGGTTTTTATTGAATAGCGGAATAGGAAATATGATCAAAAAAAGTGTATGTATCTCGCACGTACACAACCACACTAGGCCCCAATTACTATTGTTTGTACCCCTAAAAGGCTAGATGAGGAGTAGGGGGGGTATGGAACAGGCAGCACCCTCAAACCTTCAGAAGTATGAGATGAACCCCAACAACTTGGAAAGGTGGATCTCTCTCACACGTACCGACACAGACTATCCCGCAATTCAATTGATCCTCAAAGGTTTTTATTGAATAGCGGAATAGGAAATATGATCAAAAAAAGTGTATGTATCTCGCACGTACACAACCACACTAGGCCCCAATTACTATTGTTTGTACCCCTAAAAGGCTAGATGAGGAGTAGGGGGGGTATGGAACAGGCAGCACCCTCAAACCTTCAGAAGTATGAGATGAACCCCAACAACTTGGAAAGGTGGATCTCTCTCACACGTACCGACACAGACTATCCCGCAATTCAATTGATCCTCAAAGGTTTTTATTGAATAGCGGAATAGGAAATATGATCAAAAAAAGTGTATGTATCTCGCACGTACACAACCACACTAGGCCCCAATTACTATTGTTTGTACCCCTAAAAGGCTAGATGAGGAGTAGGGGGGGTATGGAACAGGCAGCACCCTCAAACCTTCAGAAGTATGAGATGAACCCCAACAACTTGGAAAGGTGGATCTCTCTCACACGTACCGACACAGACTATCCCGCAATTCAATTGATCCTCAAAGGTTTTTATTGAATAGCGGAATAGGAAATATGATCAAAAAAAGTGTATGTATCTCGCACGTACACAACCACACTAGGCCCCAATTACTATTGTTTGTACCCCTAAAAGGCTAGATGAGGAGTAGGGGGGGTATGGAACAGGCAGCACCCTCAAACCTTCAGAAGTATGAGATGAACCCCAACAACTTGGAAAGGTGGATCTCTCTCACACGTACCAACACAGACTATCCCCCAATTTAACTGATCCCCAAAGGTTTTTGATTAAATAGCGGAATAGAAAATATGATCCCAAAAAAGTGTATGTATATCACACGTACACAACCACACTAGGCCCCAATTACTATTGTTTGTACCCCTAAAAGGCTAGGAGTAGGGGGAGTATGGAACAGGCAGCACCCTCAAACCTTCAGAAGTATGAGATGAACCCCAACAACTTGGAAAGGTGGATCTCTCTCACACGTACCAACACAGACTATCCCCCAATTTAACTGATCCCCAAAGGTTTTTGATTAAATAGCGGAATAGAAAATATGATCCCAAAAAAGTGTATGTATATCACACGTACACAACCACACTAGGCCCCAATTACTATTGTTTGTACCCCTAAAAGGCTAGGAGTAGGGGGAGTATGGAACAGGCAGCACCCTCAAACCTTCAGAAGTATGAGATGAACCCCAACAACTTGGAAAGGTGGATCTCTCTCACACGTACCAACACAGACTATCCCCCAATTTAACTGATCCCCAAAGGTTTTTGATTAAATAGCGGAATAGAAAATATGATCCCAAAAAAGTGTATGTATATCACACGTACACAACCACACTAGGCCCCAATTACTATTGTTTGTACCCCTAAAAGGCTAGGAGTAGGGGGAGTATGGAACAGGCAGCACCCTCAAACCTTCAGAAGTATGAGATGAACCCCAACAACTTGGAAAGGTGGATCTCTCTCACACGTACCAACACAGACTATCCCCCAATTTAACTGATCCCCAAAGGTTTTTGATTAAATAGCGGAATAGAAAATATGATCCCAAAAAAGTGTATGTATATCACACGTACACAACCACACTAGGCCCCAATTACTATTGTTTGTACCCCTAAAAGGCTAGGAGTAGGGGGAGTATGGAACAGGCAGCACCCTCAAACCTTCAGAAGTATGAGATGAACCTCAACAACTTGGAAAGGTGGATCTCTCTCACACGTACCAACACAGACTATCCCCCAATTTAACTGATCCCCAAAGGTTTTTGATTAAATAGCGGAATAGAAAATATGATCCCAAAAAAGTGTATGTATATCACACGTACACAACCACACTAGGCCCCAATTACTATTGTTTGTACCCCTAAAAGGCTAGGAGTAGGGGGAGTATGGAACAGGCAGCACCCTCAAACCTTCAGAAGTATGAGATGAACCCCAACAACTTGGAAAGGTGGATCTCTCTCACACGTACCAACACAGACTATCCCCCAATTTAACTGATCCCCAAAGGTTTTTGATTAAATAGCGGAATAGAAAATATGATCCCAAAAAAGTGTATGTATATCACACGTACACAACCACACTAGGCCCCAATTACTATTGTTTGTACCCCTAAAAGGCTAGGAGTAGGGGGAGTATGGAACAGGCAGCACCCTCAAACCTTCAGAAGTATGAGATGAACCCCAACAACTTGGAAAGGTGGATCTCTCTCACACGTACCAACACAGACTATCCCCCAATTTAACTGATCCCCAAAGGTTTTTGATTAAATAGCGGAATAGAAAATATGATCCCAAAAAAGTGTATGTATATCACACGTACACAACCACACTAGGCCCCAATTACTATTGTTTGTACCCCTAAAAGGCTAGGAGTAGGGGGAGTATGGAACAGGCAGCACCCTCAAACCTTCAGAAGTATGAGATGAACCCCAACAACTTGGAAAGGTGGATCTCTCTCACACGTACCAACACAGACTATCCCCCAATTTAACTGATCCCCAAAGGTTTTTGATTAAATAGCGGAATAGAAAATATGATCCCAAAAAAGTGTATGTATATCACACGTACACAACCACACTAGGCCCCAATTACTATTGTTTGTACCCCTAAAAGGCTAGGAGTAGGGGGAGTATGGAACAGGCAGCACCCTCAAACCTTCAGAAGTATGAGATGAACCCCAACAACTTGGAAAGGTGGATCTCTCTCACACGTACCAACACAGACTATCCCCCAATTTAACTGATCCCCAAAGGTTTTTGATTAAATAGCGGAATAGAAAATATGATCCCAAAAAAGTGTATGTATATCACACGTACACAACCACACTAGGCCCCAATTACTATTGTTTGTACCCCTAAAAGGCTAGGAGTAGGGGGAGTATGGAACAGGCAGCACCCTCAAACCTTCAGAAGTATGAGATGAACCCCAACAACTTGGAAAGGTGGATCTCTCTCACACGTACCAACACAGACTATCCCCCAATTTAACTGATCCCCAAAGGTTTTTGATTAAATAGCGGAATAGAAAATATGATCCCAAAAAAGTGTATGTATATCACACGTACACAACCACACTAGGCCCCAATTACTATTGTTTGTACCCCTAAAAGGCTAGGAGTAGGGGGAGTATGGAACAGGCAGCACCCTCAAACCTTCAGAAGTATGAGATGAACCCCAACAACTTGGAAAGGTGGATCTCTCTCACACGTACCAACACAGACTATCCCCCAATTTAACTGATCCCCAAAGGTTTTTGATTAAATAGCGGAATAGAAAATATGATCCCAAAAAAGTGTATGTATATCACACGTACACAACCACACTAGGCCCCAATTACTATTGTTTGTACCCCTAAAAGGCTAGGAGTAGGGGGAGTATGGAACAGGCAGCACCCTCAAACCTTCAGAAGTATGAGATGAACCTCAACAACTTGGAAAGGTGGATCTCTCTCACACGTACCAACACAGACTATCCCCCAATTTAACTGATCCCCAAAGGTTTTTGATTAAATAGCGGAATAGAAAATATGATCCCAAAAAAGTGTATGTATATCACACGTACACAACCACACTAGGCCCCAATTACTATTGTTTGTACCCCTAAAAGGCTAGGAGTAGGGGGAGTATGGAACAGGCAGCACCCTCAAACCTTCAGAAGTATGAGATGAACCCCAACAACTTGGAAAGGTGGATCTCTCTCACACGTACCAACACAGACTATCCCCCAATTTAACTGATCCCCAAAGGTTTTTGATTAAATAGCGGAATAGAAAATATGATCCCAAAAAAGTGTATGTATATCACACGTACACAACCACACTAGGCCCCAATTACTATTGTTTGTACCCCTAAAAGGCTAGAAGTAGGGGGAGTATGGAACAGGCAGCACCCTCAAACCTTCAGAAGTATGAGATGAACCCCAACAACTTGGAAAGGTGGATCTCTCTCACACGTACCAACACAGACTATCCCCCAATTTAACTGATCCCCAAAGGTTTTTGATTAAATAGCGGAATAGAAAATATGATCCCAAAAAAGTGTATGTATATCACACGTACACAACCACACTAGGCCCCAATTACTATTGTTTGTACCCCTAAAAGGCTAGGAGTAGGGGGAGTATGGAACAGGCAGCACCCTCAAACCTTCAGAAGTATGAGATGAACCCCAACAACTTGGAAAGGTGGATCTCTCTCACACGTACCAACACAGACTATCCCCCAATTTAACTGATCCCCAAAGGTTTTTGATTAAATAGCGGAATAGAAAATATGATCCCAAAAAAGTGTATGTATATCACACGTACACAACCACACTAGGCCCCAATTACTATTGTTTGTACCCCTAAAAGGCTAGGAGTAGGGGGAGTATGGAACAGGCAGCACCCTCAAACCTTCAGAAGTATGAGATGAACCCCAACAACTTGGAAAGGTGGATCTCTCTCACACGTACCAACACAGACTATCCCCCAATTTAACTGATCCCCAAAGGTTTTTGATTAAATAGCGGAATAGAAAATATGATCCCAAAAAAGTGTATGTATATCACACGTACACAACCACACTAGGCCCCAATTACTATTGTTTGTACCCCTAAAAGGCTAGATGAGGAGTAGGGGGAGTATGGAACAGGCAGCACCCTCAAACCTTCAGTATGAGATTGTGTTCACTGTACCCCACAAAGATTGAGTTCACTGCACCCCACAATGATTGTGTTCACTGCACCCCACAAAGATTGTGTTCACTGCACCTCACAAAGATTGTGTTCACTGTACCCCCCAAAGATTGTGTTCACTGCACCCCACAAAGATTCTGTTCACTGTACCCCACAAAGATTGTGTTCACTGCACCCCAAAAAGATTGTGTTCACTGCACCCCAAAAAGGATGTTGTTCACTGCACCCCAAAAAGGATGTTGTTCACTCCACCCCAAAAAGATTGTGTTCACTGCACCCCACAAAGATTGTGTTCACTGCACCCCAAAAAGATTGTGTTCACTGCACCCCAAAAATGATTTTGTTCACTGCACCCCAAAAAGGATTTTGTTCACTGCACCCCAAAAAGGATGTTGTTCACTCCACCCCAAAAAGATTGTGTTCACTGCACCCCAAAAAGATTGTGTTCACTGCACCCCACAAAGGATTTTGTTCACTGCACCCCAAAAAGATTGTGTTCACTGCACCCCAAAAAGGATGTTGTTCACTGCACCCCAAAAAGGATTTTGTTCACTGCACCCCAAAAAGATTGTGTTCACTGCACCCCACAAAGGATTTTGTTCACTGCACCCCACAAAGATTGTGTTCACTGCACACCAAAAAGGATTGTGTTCACTGCACCCCAAAAAGATTTTGTTCACTGCACCCCAAAAAGATTGTGTTCACTGCAGCCCAAAAAGATTGTGTTCACTGCAGCCCAAAAAGATTGTGTTCACTGCAGCCCAAAAAGATTGTGTTCACTGCAGCCCAAAAAGATTGTGTTCACTGCAGCCCAAAAAGATTGTGTTCACTGCAGCTCACACACAGAAAAATGGATGTGGATCACTGACACCTGCCTATCTCCAATCCCACACCACACAGCAATATCGATTGTAGTTTGTAGAACACAGTTTCCCTAAAATTCAGCAGACTCTGTCCCTAACAGGATTGAGAAGAGATCGTAGATCAGGATTGAGTGCAGACCCCACCCCCCACACAGCAATATCGATTGTAGTTTGTAGAAGACACTGACCCTATATAATTCAGCAGACTCTATCCCTAAAATGCCTACAACTCGCCCTGCCTAAACACTCCGACCTGTCCCTCAATTCTATCCGGACACAAATGGTTTTTTCCTGCCTATCTTTCCCTAATCAGCAGCCAGCACGTTGATGTGTGCTCTGTCCCTGAATCTAAGCAGCATAATGACGCCGCTGCGGCTGCCTCGAACTTATAAAGACTTGGTCACATGCTTCAGACGGCCAATCACAGCTACTGAGACATTTGCAGGCATGGCTGGGATGGCTTAAGGCACACCAGTTAAACGATTGTTGATTGGCTGTTGAAAGCCCGCCATGAAAAGAGCGCCAAAGCATGCAAAACCCGGAAATAAAACGACCGAACACGGATTTTTACCCGAACATACAGTAAAGTGTCCGTGTCCGTGTTCGGGTACAAAAAATCCAATTATTCGGTACGAACACGAATAATACAGTCCGTGTTCGCTCAACACTAGTACTCGAATGTGATATGGCCTCTGCTTTTCCACTATGCCTGTTCCAGGCGCATTGGGTTGTGCCCTGCAGCCATAAGCATAAACCAGTCTTTGATATCACTTTTTTCACAAAAGGTGTTTACTTTCTACTGTATCATGCATTGTCTTCATGTTTTCATTTGATTACCAGATGTACTCTTCTTGATGTTTCTTAGAGACATCTTTAAATTTGTTGCCAGGTGATCCCTGTGTATATCTGTTTTGTCCCCCCCCCCCCCACCCCATCCTTTTTTTATGTTTCTTTGTGCTTCTTCAGAACAAAAAAAAAAACTATAAGCTGATGCTCGGCCACCACTAAATTGAACCTGTTGGTTTTCCCTACAATGGCAAAGCACATATTCTGTATAACAACTAATGGTTTTACCATATGTCAGATATACCATTATTAATGTGTTGTTCCCAAAACTTGACAGCTTGGTTAAGCTAGTTAAGAGTGTCAAAGAGTCTACAATCATTTTACAGTGCTTGGATTCCAAAACTAGACACTGCATACAGTACATTCAGAAGGCAAAAACTGAATTTTTGAAAAATCTTACCTGTAAAATTCCTTTCTCTGAGTCCTCCGACAGTCGCCGCCACCTCTAAGTCATCACTATTGGGTATTGACTTCTGCTCCACAGGAGTAGCTAGGCATAAGACTGTAATGTACCTTTGGTACCCTAAATTACTCTTTTCACAAGTGTATGCGCCCCACCATTCTCTTTTGGAAAGGTGCGCATACACCTTTAAGATTGAAGCTGTCATCACTCAGCGCCGGACTAGATGGCTATTTAAAGCGCCGGTTCTCACTCACATGTGTTCATTCAAACACCCTTACCTGGATGCTAACTTGGCTTAAAGCTTTCGTGCTTGCAAGCATACTTCGCTGACGGAACCTCGCTGCGCTGATCCCTGCATCCCGCTTCCGGATCATCCGCTCCTCCTGAACCAACCTTCGGCTGTATTGCTATTAGTGCTAAGTACCCCGCAGGGGAACCCTCTATAAACTTATACTAAGCTTACACTATCTAGCTCTGCATAGTAAAGACTATTTATCACATCTGCATATCTAGATTGCTAGCTCTTAAGACTACTGCTACTTATTCCTGCACTGGGTTGATCACTCTTGTATGTCCACCTGCTACTCTGTCATCTGCTACCATACATGATTGCTAAACCTACCTGCATCCATCTGCTACTGTCTTACCTTCAAGTGTCTGTCACCTACCACCTCCACTCAACCTGTCTCTTAAATCTTCATCACTGTGTTACTACATACATAAAGTCACTCTAGGAACCAGCTTGTTGAGTGTGTGTATTTACTAGCTGAATTAAGACCTTCCACACATGATGAGTCATTGAGGTTGGGAATGGTATCTCAGCATCTCTCTTACATGACTACTGAAGTGGAATATTTCTGCAGCTGAAAATCCACACCATACATGAAACGCAGGAGCGTTACAGATTGAACGAACCACAAATGGATTCAGCAGAAATAACCACTCAGGTGACACAATTAAAACAGCAAGTAACTGCGTTAATACACGCACTTGCTGAATTAAAAGAAGACAATCAGGCTCTGTCGCAGCAGGTAATTAGACTGACACAACTTACCTCTGCTCAGTCCCCTGAACCCAAGATAAATCCCCCTTTGGTATTTACAGGCGATCGCAAAAAATTTCATGAATTTAAAAACGCATGTGAGTTACTTTTTTTGCTAAAACCTCGTACCTACCTTACTGATCACATTAAGGTTTGTACTATTATTTCTTACCTAACAGGCGATCCTCGAGCCTGGGCAGACTCGCTTTTTGAGAAAAACGACCAGCTTCTCAACTCCTATGCCTTGTTCCTAGCAGAACTCACTAGCCTATATGATGACCCCAATAGGCAGAGTACTGCCGATCTTCAATTAAGATCCTTGAAACAAGGAAGGAGGCCTTGATTCAGAATGGAATGATGCATCTCTGAAAACCCAATTTAGGCTTGGCCTATCAGAAGCCGTTAAGGACGAACTCGCCCGAGCGGATCTACCAAAAACCCTGGATGCATTAATACAACTCAGTATTACCATAGATAGAAGACTACGAGAAAGAAAGGCTGAGAAAATGGGAATGCCATTATCCGTTTCCTCTCGGATTCCGGCCGTTAACCCCGTTCCTATGGAGGTAGGAACCATACGCCCACCGCTATCAACTATGGAAAAAGCCAAAAGACGATATGAAAATCTCTGCTTGTACTGTGCATCCCCGGATCACAAGATAAATGTCTGTCCCCTAGTCAACAAAAAGAAGGGTGAGTGTTCACATGTCCTCCTAGGGGGATTGACAACTTCATTCACTAACCCTTACATTTTTGTTTGTTTGACATTACAGTGGGACCAGAACAGGATTACTACTAAGGCCATGATTGACACAGGATCTTGTGGAAATTATATTGATATATGTTTTGCTGCTTCAAATAAAATTCCTATTATTTCTAAACTTAAACCTGTCTCAGTAAGTCTTATTACCGGTGTTCCGTTATCCTCTGGTCCAATCACCGATCAGACACAAGCACTTCTAGTCACAATTAACGAGTCTCATAGGGATACTACTACCTTCGATTTAATACCTTCACCCCACTTTCCCATTGTGTTGGGACTTCCCTGGTTACACACACACCAACCAACCATAGATTGGAAGGAACGGTCCTTGGCCTTCCTCTCTTGCTATTGCGAGGATACGTGTAACCTCCCATCTTCCGGGAAGATTCTGTCTATGGAGACAGATGAGATTGCACCACTATGTTATCGGGATCTTTCTGAGGTTTTTCTTGAGAAAAATGCTCAAGCATTACCTCCTCATCGAGACTATGATTGTAGCATTGATCTACTCCCAAATAGCAAATTGCCGTTAGGTCATGTTTATCCTCTTTCACAGGATGAACTTTCCCATCTCAAAACCTATTTGGATGAGAATTTGGAAAAAGGTTTTATTAGACCTTCCACTTCTTCCACAGCAGCAGGACTCTTTTTTGTTCGCAATAAGGACTCAAGTCTCAGACCTATCATCGACTACAGGAAATTGAATGCGATCACAATAAAAGATCGCTATCCTCTACCGCTTATCCCTGAGCTCATTGAGCAGGTGCGTGGAGCTACCTATTTTTCAAAATTGGACCTGAAAGGAGCATACAATCTCATTCGAATCCGTGATGGAGACGAGTGGAAGACTGCATTCAGAACCAGATACGGATTGTTCGAATATCTTGTGATGCCATTCGGGCTATGCAACGCCCCTGCAGTTTTCCAACGATTTATAAACGATATTTTTAAAGACTTACTAGATGTCTGTGTTGTGGTATATCTGGACGATATACTTATATATTCACGATCCCTGTCTGAACACATAAGACATGTAAGACTTGTACTATCGAGATTGCTTGCACATAACCTTTATGTGAAACTGAAGAAATGCTTGTTTCATAAAGACGAGGTACTCTTTCTAGGCTACATCATATCCAAGACAGGAATCGAGATGGACATGAGTAAAATATCCTGCATTCAGGATTGGCCTACACCAACCACACGCAAGGCGCTACAGCGATTCCTGGGATTTTCAAATTTCTACAGGAAGTTCATTAAAAACTTTTCTGCTATTGTGAGACCCCTCACACAACTCACTAGCATAAAAAAAACATTCAAATGGTCAGAAGAAGCCAATAAAGCTTTTCACTTGTTAACCACTTGCCGACCGCCGCACGACTATCTACGTCGGCGGTCAGCCCCTCACAGGCAAACTAACGTAGGGCTACGTTGCTTGCTTGTGAGGGTCTAGGGAGCGAGCGCGCGCCCCCCGGGGCGCGCTCCCGCTCCCGCGTGGTCACGGACCCCCCCGCGCGTGTGACCAGCGGACCCGATGTCCGCCGGTCACTCGGCGATCGGCGGGGGAGAGGGAGAATGTCAGGCAGCTTGTGTAAACAAACTGCCTGTCATTCTCCTCGCTGCAAAGACACTGATAAAACGGATCTGGTATGTAGATCCGTTGATCAGTGTCCTTACAGCTAGAGCCACAGCCAATCACAGTAGAAACCACGCCCCTAGGGACACACACAGCCCCTCCCTTCCAAATAAAGTTAACCCCTTCACTACCAGTGTATTTTTACAGTAACAGTGCATATGTATAGCACTGATTACTGTAGAAATGTCACTGGTAACCCCAAAAGTGTCAAAAATGTCAGTCAAGGGTCCGATCTGTCCGCCGCAATGTCGCAGTACCGCAAAAAAAATCGCAGATCGCCGCCATTACGCGTTAAAAAAAAAAACAACAAAAATGACAAAAATCTTTCCCTTTGTTAGTAAACGCAATAACTTTTGCGCAAACCAATCAAAATACGCTTTTTGCGATTTTTTTTACCAAACATAGGTAGCATAAAATAAATTGGCCGAAAATTTTTAAAAATTTTGATTTTTACATTTTTTTTGGGGGAATTTCATATAAAAAAATGTGAAAAATATTGCTATTTTTGCAAAATTGACGCTCTTTTTTTGTTTATAGCGCGTGATCAAAAAATCGCACAGGTGATCAAATACCACCAATAGAAAGCTCTGTTTGTGGGAAAAAAAGGACGTCAAATTCGTTTAGGTACAGCGTCGCACGACCGCGCAATTGTGCGTTAAATTCACGCAGTGCCGAATCGCAAAATACCCCCTGGTCGGAATGGGGGTAAAATCTTCCGGGGCTTAAGTGGTTAAAGACAAGGTTTACTTCCGCTCCCATATTACGCCATCGAGACCCATCCCTCCAATACATTCTGGAGGTAGATGCGTCAAACATGGCAGTAGGAGCAATACTCTCCCAACGACCAACCCACACTTCACCACTTCATCCAGTCGCCTTTTTTTCTAAATCCCTAAGCAGTCCCGAGATAAATTACCCCGTGGGTGAAAAGGAACTGCTTGCTATAAAATTGGCTCTGGAGAATTGGCGACATTTACTTGAAGGCACCCAATTACCAATAATAATATACACGGACCATAAAAACCTCCAATATCTTCAGACTAGCAAAACTCTCTCGCACCGACAGGTACGATGGTCACTATTCTTTCTAAGGTTTAACTTCCTAGTGACTTACACACCTGCAGATAAGAACAAAAAGGCGGATGCACTATCACGACTAACTGAAGAAAACTACTTTGAAATCCCTTCCGTTCCTATAATATCTCACAAACGCATTATTGGAGTTGTCCGTTCCTTGAAGGAAGAGGTTTTGCATGGTATAAGTTTGGATTCACCCCCACCACAACTAAATACTGATGCAGAAGGCTTCCTCTACTACAACGACAAACTTTACATACCACCTACCCTACGCACCAAGATCTTGGAATTATCTCATGATGTGCCTATGGCAGGACATATGGGTATGACAAAGACTCTTAATTTGATTTCCCGGCAATTCTGGTGGCCTGACATGAAAACATCTATACAAAAATTCGTCTCTTCGTGCAATGTCTGTGCCAGGTCCAAAATTGACACTACGAGACCATCCGGTCTACTATGCAGTCTACCAATACCCCAAACTCCATGGGAAGTTTTGTCCTTGGACTTCATCGTAGAATTGCCTCTTTCCAAAGGATTTAATACCATCTTGGTGTCAGTGGACCATCTGACAAAGATGGCACATTTCATTGCTATTCGCAGACTACCTTCGTCCAAACAAACGGCAGAACTCCTGATGAAACATGTCTTTAGATTACATGGTATCCCAAAAACTCTTCTGTCTGACCGTGGATCCCAATTTATTTCTAAGTTCTGGCAAGAACTATGTCACATACTACGGATCGAGTGGAAGCTCACTTCTCCTTACCATCCGCAGACCAACGGACAGACTGAAAGAGTCAACCAATGCATCGAGCAGTATTTACGTTGTTACACTTCTTACCAATAGGATGATTGGGTGGATCTTCTCCCTCTGGCAGAATTTGCCTACAACAACACAACCCACAGTACAACCAAGCAGAGTCCGTTCTACTTGAACTATGGGTTTCATCCCTCTATTCTTCCACCATGCATCCTTCCTTCAAACAACCCAGTAGCCTCAGATTATCTTACCCAAATAAAGGATTCTCTGGGTTTATTAAATACTACCATTGCACACGCTCATAGTCAACAAAAGAAGTACTATGATCTTCGCAGAAGACCTTCTCCACAGTACACTATCGGGGACCTCGTTTGGCTCTCAACAAAAAATTTAAGACTGAAGATCCCTAGCAAAAAGCTCGGACCTCTGTTCTTGGGACCTTTCCCAATCAAAAAACTTATTGGAAAAGCTGCAGTACAGCTTACATTGCCAATAGACCTAAAAATCCATCCCATTTTCCATGTGTCCCTACTGAAGCCCCATGTTCCGGACCAAGGAATAAGGCCTAATATTCCACCTCCGCCTCCTGTACAAGTTGAAGGTGGAGAAGAATACGAGATAAAAGAGATTCTGGATTCTCGTATCTACAGAAGAAGACTTCAGTACTTGGTTAGATGGAAGAACTATGGGCCCCAAGACGACACCTGGCTAAACTCCTCTGAAATACATGCCCCTAGATTAATCCGCAATTTTCATGCGAGATACCCAGACAAACCAGCTCCAGAGGCCTTCAGGAGCCGGCCTTAAGGGGGGGGTATTGTAATGTTCCGGTACCTTTGGTACCCTAAATTACTCTTTTCACAAGTGTATGCGCCCCACCATTCTCTTTTGGAAAGGTGCGCATACACCTTTAAGACTGAAGCTGTCATCACTCAGCGCCGGACTAGATGGCTATTTAAAGCTCTGGTTCTCACTCACATGTGTTCGTTCAAACACCCTTACCTGGATGCTAACTTGGCTTGAAGCTTTCGTGCTTGCAAGCATACTTCGCTGACGGAACCTCGCTGCGCTGATCCCTGCATCCCGCTTCCGGATCATCCGCTCCTCCTGAACCAACCTTCGGCTGTATTGCTATTAGTGCTAAGTACCCCGCAGGGGAACCCTCTATAAACTTATACTAAGCTTACACTATCTAGCTCTGCATAGTAAAGACTATTTATCACATCTGCATATCTAGATTGCTAGCTCTTAAGACTACTGCTACTTATTCCTGCACTGGGTTGATCACTCTTGTATGTCCACCTGCTACTCTGTCATCTGCTACCATACATGATTGCTAAACCTACCTGCATCCATCTGCTACTGTCTTACCTTCAAGTGTCTGTCACCTACCACCTCCACTCAACCTGTCTCTTAAATCTTCATCACTGTGTTACTACATACATAAAGTCACTCTAGGAACCAGCTTGTTGAGTGTGTGTATTTACTAGCTGAATTAAGACCTTCCACACATGATGAGTCATTGAGGTTGGGAATGGTATCTCAGCATCTCTCTTACATGACTACTGAAGTGGAATATTTCTGCAGCTGAAAATCCACACCATACATGAAACGCAGGAGCATTACAGATTGAACGAACCACAAATGGATTCAGCAGAAATAACCACTCAGGTGACACAATTAAAACAGCAAGTAACTGCGTTAATACACGCACTTGCTGAATTAAAAGAAGACAATCAGGCTCTGTCGCAGCAGGTAATTAGACTGACACAACTTACCTCTGCTCAGTCCCCTGAACCCAAGATAAATCCCCCTTTGGTATTTACAGGCGATCGCAAAAAATTTCACGAATTTAAAAACGCATGTGAGTTACTTTTTTTGCTAAAACCTCGTACCTACCTTACTGATCACATTAAGGTTTGTACTATTATTTCTTACCTAACAGGCGATCCTCGAGCCTGGGCAGACTCGCTTTTTGAGAAAAACGACCAGCTTCTCAACTCCTATGCCTTGTTCCTAGCAGAACTCACTAGCCTATATGATGACCCCAATAGGCAGAGTACTGCCGATCTTCAATTAAGATCCTTGAAACAAGGAAGGAGGCCTGTAGAAGACTTTGTCGCGGAATTCAAGAGATGGACCCTTGATTCAGAATGGAATGATGCATCTCTGAAAACCCAATTTAGGCTTGGCCTATCAGAAGCCGTTAAGGACGAACTCGCCCGAGCGGATCTACCAAAAACCCTGGATGCATTAATACAACTCAGTATTACCATAGATAGAAGACTACGAGAAAGAAAGGCTGAGAAAATGGGAATGCCATTATCCGTTTCCTCTCGGATTCCGGCCGTTAACCCCGTTCCTATGGAGGTAGGAACCATACGCCCACCGCTATCAACTATGGAAAAAGCCAAAAGATGATATGAAAATCTCTGCTTGTACTGTGCATCCCCGGATCACAAGATAAATGTCTGTCCCCTAGTCAACAAAAAGAAGGGTGAGTGTTCACATGTCCTCCTAGGGGGATTGACAACTTCATTCACTAACCCTTACATTTTTGTTTGTTTGACATTACAGTGGGACCAGAACAGGATTACTACTAAGGCCATGATTGACACAGGATCTTGTGGAAATTATATTGATATATGTTTTGCTGCTTCAAATAAAATTCCTATTATTTCTAAACTTAAACCTGTCTCAGTAAGTCTTATTACCGGTGTTCCGTTATCCTCTGGTCCAATCACCGATCAGACACAAGCACTTCTAGTCACAATTAACGAGTCTCATAGGGATACTACTACCTTCGATTTAATACCTTCACCCCACTTTCCCATTGTGTTGGGACTTCCCTGGTTACACACACACCAACCAACCATAGATTGGAAGGAACGGTCCTTGGCCTTCCTCTCTTGCTATTGCGAGGATACGTGTAACCTCCCGTCTTCCGGGAAGATTCTGTCTATGGAGACAGATGAGATTGCACCACTATGTTATCGGGATCTTTCTGAGGTTTTTCTTGAGAAAAATGCTCAAGCATTACCTCCTCATCGAGACTATGATTGTAGCATTGATCTACTCCCAAATAGCAAATTGCCGTTCGGTCATGTTTATCCTCTTTCACAGGATGAACTTTCCCATCTCAAAACCTATTTGGATGAGAATTTGGAAAAAGGTTTTATTAGACCTTCCACTTCTTCCACAGCAGCAGGACTCTTTTTTGTTCGCAATAAGGACTCAAGTCTCAGACCTATCATCGACTACAGGAAATTGAATGCTATCACAATAAAAGATCGCTATCCTCTACCGCTTATCCCTGAGCTCATTGAGCAGGTGCGTGGAGCTACCTATTTTTCAAAATTGGACCTGAAAGGAGCATACAATCTCATTCGAATCCGTGATGGAGACGAGTGGAAGACTGCATTCAGAACCAGATACGGATTGTTCGAATATCTTGTGATGCCATTCGGGCTATGCAACGCCCCTGCAGTTTTCCAACGATTTATAAACAATATTTTTAAAGACTTACTAGATGTCTGTGTTGTGGTATATCTGGACGATATACTTATATATTCACGATCCCTGTCTGAACACATAAGACATGTAAGACTTATACTATCGAGATTGCTTGCACATAACCTTTATGTGAAACTGAAGAAATGCTTGTTTCATAAAGACGAGGTACTCTTTCTAGGCTACATCATATCCAAGACAGGAATCGAGATGGACATGAGTAAAATATCCTGCATTCAGGATTGGCCTACACCAACCACACGCAAGGCGCTACAGCGATTCCTGGGATTTTCAAATTTCTACAGGAAGTTCATTAAAAACTTTTCTGCTATTGTGAGACCCCTCACACAGCTCACTAGCATAAAAAAAACATTCAAATGGTCAGAAGAAGCCAATAAAGCTTTTCACTTGTTAAAGACAAGGTTTACTTCCGCTCCCATATTACGCCATCCAGACCCATCCCTCCAATACATTCTGGAGGTAGATGCGTCAAACATGGCAGTAGGAGCAATACTCTCCCAACGACCAACCCACACTTCACCACTTCATCCAGTCGCCTTTTTTTCTAAATCCCTAAGCAGTCCCGAGATAAATTACCCCGTGGGTGAAAAGGAACTGCTTGCTATAAAATTGGCTCTGGAGAATTGGCGACATTTACTTGAAGGCACCCAATTACCAATAATAATATACACGGACCATAAAAACCTCCAATATCTTCAGACTAGCAAAACTCTCTCGCACCGACAGGTACGATGGTCACTATTCTTTCTAAGGTTTAACTTCCTAGTGACTTACACACCTGCAGATAAGAACAAAAAGGCGGATGCACTATCACGACTAACTGAAGAAAACTACTTTGAAATCCCTTCCGTTCCTATAATATCTCACAAACGCATTATTGGAGTTGTCCGTTCCTTGAAGGAAGAGGTTTTGCATGGTATAAGTTTGGATTCACCCCCACCACAACTAAATACTGATGCAGAAGGCTTCCTCTACTACAACGACAAACTTTACATACCACCTACCCTACGCACCAAGATCTTGGAATTATCTCATGATGTGCCTATGGCAGGACATATGGGTATGACAAAGACTCTTAATTTGATTTCCCGGCAATTCTGGTGGCCTGACATGAAAACATCTATACAAAAATTCGTCTCTTCATGCAATGTCTGTGCCAGGTCCAAAATTGACACTACGAGACCATCCGGTCTACTATGCAGTCTACCAATACCCCAAACTCCATGGGAAGTTTTGTCCTTGGACTTCATCGTAGAATTGCCTCTTTCCAAAGGATTCAATACCATCTTGGTGTCAGTGGACCATCTGACAAAGATGGCACATTTCATTGCTATTCGCAGACTACCTTCGTCCAAACAAACGGCAGAACTCCTGATGAAACATGTCTTTAGATTACATGGTATCCCAAAAACTCTTCTGTCTGACCGTGGATCCCAATTTATTTCTAAGTTCTGGCAAGAACTATGTCACATACTACGGATCGAGCGGAAGCTCACTTCTCCTTACCATCCGCAGACCAACGGACAGACTGAAAGAGTCAACCAATGCATCGAGCAGTATTTACGTTGTTACACTTCTTACCAACAGGATGATTGGGTGGATCTTCTCCCTCTGGCAGAATTTGCCTACAACAACACAACCCACAGTACAACCAAGCAGAGTCCGTTCTACTTGAACTATGGGTTTCATCCCTCTATTCTTCCACCATGCATCCTTCCTTCAAACAACCCAGTAGCCTCAGATTATCTTACCCAAATAAAGGATTCTCTGGGTTTATTAAATACTACCATTGCACACGCTCATAGTCAACAAAAGAAGTACTATGATCTTCGCAGAAGACCTTCTCCACAGTACACTATCGGGGACCTCGTTTGGCTCTCAACAAAAAATTTAAGACTGAAGATCCCTAGCAAAAAGCTTGGACCTCTGTTCTTGGGACCTTTCCCAATCAAAAAACTTATTGGAAAAGCTGCAGTACAGCTTACATTGCCAATAGACCTAAAAATCCATCCCATTTTCCATGTGTCCCTACTGAAGCCCCATGTTCCGGACCAAGGAATAAGGCCTAATATTCCACCTCCACCTCCTGTACAAGTTGAAAGTGGAGAAGAATACGAGATAAAAGAGATTCTGGATTCTCGTATCTACAGAAGAAGACTTCAGTACTTGGTTAGATGGAAGAACTATGGGCCCCAAGACGACACCTGGCTAAACACCTCTGAAATACATGCCCCTAGATTAATCCGCAATTTTCATGCGAGATACCCAGACAAACCAGCTCCAGAGGCCTTCAGGAGCCGGCCTTAAGGGGGGGGGGGGTATTGTAATGTTCCGGTACCTTTGGTACCCTAAATTACTCTTTTCACAAGTGTATACGCCCCACCATTCTCTTTTGGAAAGGTGCGCATACACCTTTAAGACTGAAGCTGTCATCACTCAGCGCCGGACTAGATGGCTATTTAAAGCGCCGGTTCTCACTCACATGTGTTCGTTCAAACACCCTTACCTGGATGCCAACTTGGCTTGAAGCTTTCGTGCTTGCAAGCATACTTCGCTGACGGAACCTCGCTGCGCTGATCCCTGCATCCCGCTTCCGGATCATCCGCTCCTCCTGAACCAACCTTCGGCTGTATTGCTATTAGTGCTAAGTACCCCGCAGGGGAACATTCTATAAACTTATACTAAGCTTACACTATCTAGCTCTGCATAGTAAAGACTATTTATCACATCTGCATATCTAGATTGCTAGCTCTTAAGACTACTGCTACTTATTCCTGCACTGGGTTGATCACTCTTGTATGTCCACCTGCTACTCTGTCATCTGCTACCATACATGATTGCTAAACCTACCTGCATCCATCTGCTACTGTCTTACCTTCAAGTGTCTGTCGCCTACCACCTCCACTCAACCTGTCTCTTAAATCTTCATCACTGTGTTACTACATACATAAAGTCACTCTAGGAACCAGCTTGTTGAGTGTGTGTATTTACTAGCTGAATTAAGACCTTCCACACATGATGAGTCATTGAGGTTGGGAATGGTATCTCAGCATCTCTCTTACATGACTACTGAAGTGGAATATTTCTGCAGCTGAAAATCCACACCATACATGAAACGCAGGAGCGTTACAAAGACTTAGTCAAAAGAACAAAAGCATTTGCATAGACACACCCATGGGGGCTGTCCCACTGGTCAATACCCCCCTGCAGTGATCACTCCCAACTGAGTTTGGTAGCATAGCAGTAAGTGTACAAGAAAAAAAACCCAAAAGAGGGGCGGGGGCAGGGACTGTTGGAGGACTCAGAGAAAGGAATTTTACAGGTAAGATTTTACAAAAATTCAGTTTTCTCTTACGTTCTCCGACAGTCGCCGCCACCTCTAAGTCATCACTATTGGGATGTCCCAAAGCAGTGTAGACATGAGGGGTGGGAGACAAAACCAAATAAAAGGCAACGCAGTACCCACATCAGAGAAAGGAACCTTACACGCACAGTAAGAGAACCTTCTGGGCAACAGAAAAAGCTCAACAGGAGCAACAGCCCAAGAAAGCAAATAACCCAGGGGATAAACAACACCAACATTTTTAAAAGAAAATCAAATAAAAAAGATTAGAAAGGCTGAGACTGTAGCCCCAGCACAGGGAAAGCCTAACTACACCTGACGCTAGGCAGAAACAAACTGAGTTGGGAGTGATCACTGCAGGGGGGTATTGACCAGTGAGACAGCCCCCATGGGTGTGTCTATGCAAATGCTTTTGTTCTTTTGAAAGTCTTATGCCTAGCTACTCCTGCGGAGCGAAAGTCAATACCCAATAGTGATGACTTAGAGGTGGCGGCGACTGTCGGAGGACGTAAGAGAAACAAAGGTTAGAGTACATACAGATTGAATCCTTAAAGTATATTTATTGACAAAACTTGAAATCATATATTCATGTCTATATTGAATTGCAGTTATTTCTGGCCCACTCCTATTAATCTGAATGATATTAATGTTTGGAAACCTACTTTTTAAACAATCCTACACTTTTACTTCCTTGAATATAGTGACACATATTCGCCTTGTGAGTATTCACTGCGTAGTCGCCCATTTTACAGAGTCTGCTGTCTGAATTACAACTGCATCTGGACAGTCTGAAAAGAAGGAGTTTCATTAGGCACAGCCAGTACAGAAAACACACACATAACATCATCACAGCTTTCAGGCAGCAGTGATATATAGTCCTTAGAAACTAAAAGTAAACCAAAGGAATGAAGAGAGGAGAATCCAAAAAGCATCCAGGTAATCAAGGAAAGAGATGGCTAGGAGATAAGCAGGCAGCACTCACAACATAAAAGGAGATTTTTTTTAAGTAAGGTTATATTGGTTTGTCAATAAATTATTTTATTTGTATTGTATCTCAAATAAAATGTTATTGAATGAACAATTGAACAATTGTGCCAGCAGTACAATCTCAGTCAAAATACAATACAACATACGGATTTAAAATCATAAAAGTATTACATCCATAGAAACATAATAAATCATAACCATTAACAAATACACGACTTGCATGAATATGCCCATAACCCCACACCCCATTACCCAAGGGTAACCTCTAAAACCAATTCGTAATCACCCCCTACCAATGACCAGCCAGTCCACAGTCAAGTCTACTGCTGCTAGACCAGGTGTGTGTAATCAAGGTGCCCATTGTTTATTGAATTTATCATAGCAGCCTCTGTACTGAAAAATATATTTTTCTAATCAGGGGGTATCCCACATTTGAACTAACTATTCCTTTGAGGTAGGGGAGTCTTCAGAAATCCAGTGGCGAAGTATTACCTTCCGGGTTTGAAATAATGCCCCTGGTATGGCCTGCCTGGGTGCATCCTCTATCTGTAGGTCATTAAGAATTCCCAGCACACAGATTTTTGGATCCTCAGGTATATGTGCCTGAAAGACTGTGGCAGTGACCTCCTTCCAATATCTATGCAACTTTGGGTAGCGCCACAAAAGGGGAATCAAGTCTCCCCGGTCTCTATTACATCTGGAGCATGTAGGGGATTCCCTTCTCCCCCTGCGGAATAATCTCACTGGGGTGTAGTGGACCCATAGGAGTAAATATAGCTGTGGCAGATGCTGTGCCACATTGAGGGAGCACTGCTTGACTGCCAGGAGAGCAACCTCCCACTGTTCCTCCTCCAGAGAACCTACATCCCCTTCCCTTTTGGATACCACACTCATGGGGTGATCCTTTAGGAAATTGTTTTATAGCATTGAGTAACATTGGGAGATGAAAACTCTGTATGAATCAACCTCACACATGTAATTGAATATCAGAGCAGGCGATTGTACCCACAAATCGGACCCACCTTGTGTTTTCACCACATGGGATAGCTGCATGTAAAAGAAGAACATTGAGGCATAGGGTTTTTATATATCTTGTCATTCCGGGAAGGAGCACAGCCTACCATTAGTGAAAATATGGTGTAAGTGAGTGATCCCATAGGGGGACATCTCGCTTCACCATCCATCCTATCCAACTCCTGGTAGTACTCATTGTTTCCAGATGGGACTAAATCTAGTAAAACCCATTATCTGTTGCAACTGCCTAACTTTATTTCAATTTTTTTTGCATTAAGGTATATGTGGGGTATAGTTTGTTGGATTTTCAAAACTTAAGTCTCTCCAGGCCTCATGCCACATTTTTCACCCCTACTGTGTGGGTAATTACTTTAACAGAGGGATCTGTCCCTTTTTCATTAGTGGAGGAGTGCATGGAGCGTGCAATATGCTGCATTTGGGAGGCCAGGTAATAAAGCCAGGGGTTAGGAAGAGTCAAACCTCCTGCATCCTTAGGTCTCTGAAATTGTTCCAACTTCACCCTTGGTTTTTGGATAACCACAGAAGAGATCTAAATATAGTGTTAATTATCCGAAACATTTTAGTGGGATAACCACCGGTGAGTTGTTGAGTATGTATTACAGTTGTGGGATGAGTATCATCTTAAACATGTCAGTCTGACCAACGAGAGACATTTTAAGTTTTGCCCATCCTTTAATATTAAACTTATCATGTGTTATATATTCATCCGCATTTTATAAAAATGTTTTATACACTGTATGTTACATTTATAAATAAAAAAGTAAGCCAGTTATAAAAAAAAAAAAAAACAATAAATCAGTATTGGAAGTATACCTGCTTAGTTAGTAATATTAGAAACCTTAAAAGCGAACATAATATTCCTCAGTTTTAGTTTTCTCACATAATCCTTTGCCTCCAGGAAATATTGCAACTAACTCACATTTGAATGTAGATAAGCATTCTTATTGGTCATGAAGAAATAAGAACGATATTGAAAATCTGAAATCATTCATTAATATTGAGATTGTAATTATGCTCACAAAGAAAGAGCTGCTGATTTTTTCAAATCTGTTTCTGAGTTTGGATTTGTTTGCAGATAGACCAACATGTTAAAAAATGTGGCTACTGTTAAGGCTTTTCCTCAATAGCTGATAAAGCAGTACTAATAAATCTCCTTTTAAAGCCTCACTCCAAACCAGGCCTGCAGTAAAAAATCAAAGGACTCCTTAAGTGGAGTACACACTAGTAGAAAATCTGCCGAAAATTCCCGTCGGAGGTAAAATCGTACGATTTTCGGCTAGTGTGTACACAACTTTCAGCAGCCGATGCCGACATTTTCAACGAAAAAAGACGGAGGGACAAACACCAAAATTTTTATCGTCCGTCCCCAGACGACCAATTTTAGTTTAATGTGTATGCAGTACGTCCGCGAAAAAACGCATACGAAAGACCGCGCATGATCTGAAGTTGCTGACAACCCGGAAGTCTAGGAACAAATGTCCCAAAGAAAAAGAAAAAAAAAATCAGACTAGAAATTTTGTAAACATTATGCACTGTCAACTAATCAGACTAGAAATTTTGTGAACATTATGCACTGTCAACTAAAAACGGTTATGACCGCTGAGCATGAAAGAGAAAAATCGGAGGATATTTTGTCCGATTTTCGTCAAGTGTGTATGAGCCTTTACAGCCTAGCTGACAGAACAGAGAGTCAAGCCTAAGTGTGTACGAGCCTTTACAGCCTAGCTGACAGAACAGAGAGCCAAGCCTAACAGGCAGCTCCGGACGCATGAACAAACCACTCATTCATGCAACCAGTATACCTGTGAGAATGAGCCCTTCAATTATGTTTTTACATTATTTTTTACAGCCCTGTGGGGGTTGGTGAAATATTGGGGGCCCAAGCCGACATCCAATGTCTTGAGTTAGAGAAGGCTAGGCACTGGACTAGTAAAAAAGGGGGATTGTGCTAATGATTTTTTAAGTCCTGTGATAATTGTGCAATTGCTTATCAAAAAAGTCATATTTTAATAATAATGCTCTAAAATCATTATTAGCACTTACAAGCACAACACAACTCACAAAATCCCTACTAAATATACAAGCTAAAACTATATCAAATTAATAAAAAATACATATTTATAAATCCTAAATTGTGCCTTTTTGTAAAACAGTTAAAAAACTGTTTAAAAAGGTATACAAAACTGTAAATAAGCAGTTTATTCTAAAAATAAAACTGGAGGTTATTATTTTCACTTACAGCTTTCAGAGTTTGCAAAAGGCACTTCAAACTATTCCCTGAAGGCACAAGACTGGGGGAATAAAAAGATGGAGCTGCTGGTTTTGTAGATGCCAATGCCATGATAGTTGCTCAAATGTTTATCAAAAAATATATTCTCTATAAAAAAATTCACTAAAACTATTATTAGTGCTCACAAACACTACATCATTTACAACATTTCTACAAAATTCCTAACAAATTAAAAAGCTAAAACTGTATTGAGGTAAAAATAACAAATATTTGTAAATTTTAAATCGTGCCTTTTTGGTAGAAGGCAAAAGAATGAAGGTATGCAAACCTTCAATTTAGCCGTTTGTTCAATAAGTCGTTCAAATAAGCCATTTGTTCTAAAATTCTGGAAGTTATAATTTTTCCCTTACAGCTTTGTAAACCCCCCCCCCCCCCCAAACTATGTTTTTTGAAAGCATAGGACCAGTAGAATAAAATGATATGGCTACTTAAGGCCCGTACACACGTACCGATCGTCGGCGGACGAAAGATCTGCCGATTGTACGCGTGTTAGTATGGTGCCTCCGACAGCTGTCTGCGCACAATCCGCGGACAAAAGTCTTTCTTGCAAACATGAACATTTTTGTCTGCGGACACCAGAACGGACGATTGTTCGCCTGTCAGTACAGAATTCGGCCGACACACAGCTACAAATCCCAACACGCATGATCAAACCAAATGAGTTCCCGGAAGAATTTTCTCTAGTAAACTCATCATTTTATTCAGAAAGAACTTTCGGCTCACGGCAGTCCAAGAAATAGGTGAAATGCGGAGCACATGCTCATCTTGATAAATGTGAGAAGAAGGAAGATGCTGCTCATAATGCCATACTTTTCTAATCAAAAGGCATGTGTTCTGTTATGATGAAGATAATGTTTGTCTATTCTATCTGTTCTATCAAATTTTATAATTAAATAATTTGAACTCTTCACCATTATTATTTTGTAAACAGCAAAGATCTAACTATTGATATGACCCTTTATTCTTGTATGAATTAATGTCTAAAACATATTTTTCAGGTTATGCACAATATTAAACATGTTAACAAATTCAGATAGGCCATTTTTTATTTTCATTTTCTTTATTTTTTGTATCTCAGCAAAAAAAACCAAAGAAAACATTAATACTTTCCGTATAACTAAACATAAAAAAGGTCCATTTGGACAAAATTAAACTAGAAACTGGCAAACAGGGGTAAAATAAATAATAGGGGGTTACAAAAATTAAAGTTGCTGGTAACTGAAATCAGGTTGCCATGAGGGCAGGTTTGGATCCTGCTGGCCATATTGCCACTGGCCATGTGGCATTTGGCGAGGTGGTGGGTGTTGTGGAGGTGGAGGTGGAGGGCACGGGTGCTCCTGGCATGCATGGCTGTGCTCAGTAAGTATGCCGTTTTCTGCGTTTTGCAGCACATCGAGGATAATTTTTCTGGCATACTGACACTGCCTGAGGTCCACCTTATCCAAGGTGGACTCATTGGCCTCCGGTTTCCGACGTAGGGCTATGGTGGCCTCCTGTATGAATTCGTCTGTGATATCATCCACGTGCTTCCTCTTTTGCCTCCGTTTGGCAGGAGGAGGTGGTGGTGGAAATAGTTCCACAGGCTCCTCAGGCTCCGCAGGCTCCCCAGGCTCCTGGCTGCAACCTGGCTCCTCCTCAGTGACACTTCCCTGTTGATGAAATGAACAATTGATTAGAATGTTATAGTGTATATAAAAAGTCATGTTTGTTATATTATTGTGAACAAATAGCAGACTTTACATACAGTGGCGTATCTAGGGTCTCCAGTGCCCTTGTTGAGGAGCTGTATTTGGCAACAACCCCCCCCCCCCCCCAAGATCAATGTAAAACTGTAACCCACCCCCCAAAAAAAAATTAAAGGGCATTAAAAGTTTCTAATTTGCCCCTTGTTTGCCCAGTGTAGAGCTCTCTAGTGGGCAATCATTGTCTCAGGTGTGAAAAAGAAAGAGAGGGTTGAGAGCTAGAGAGAGGGAGAGAAAGAGGGGGGAAAGAGGGGGTGTGAGAGAGAGAGGAGGGGGTTGCAGAGAGAGAGGGGCCTGAACTTGCAGAGGGCTTGATGTAGGGCATTGAGGGTGAAGCAGTGCAGGGAAACAGGAATAAGGAAGCCACCTGCCTTGCTGACCCAGAGTGAGAGACCAGAGACATGGAAGCAAGGATGGATGGATCATTTGCAGGAGCTGTTAGTTTTGTATTAAAAAAGGTTGAGCCAGAGGAATGCTGAGGCTACAGCAGTGTTTGTTAGGACCAGAGGTGTGCTGGGGATGCAGCAGTGTTTGTAAGACCAGAGGTGTGCTGGGGATGCAGTGAGAGGCAGTCTCAGTCTCCTGGTCTTTTGGCTCAGCTGCTCTCAATGTTTTACACCTGCATGAAGCAGCTCTCAATGTTTTACACCTGCATGAATCCGCCTGCAAACTGGGGGTTCTGGGGTGTGCAGGCTGAGTGGATTGTTAAAATAAACACTAAAACAATGCCAATGTTTTTGTGACCCACCCCCCTTGGCCTGCGCCCCTGGCGGTTGCCTGTCATGCCAACCCCTTGCTATGCCCGTTTACATAAAGGGTCAATTATGGTTTAGCTTATAATTTTGTTACATGATTACATTTTAGCAGACAATATATTGTGAAATGCCATACCTGAGTAAAACTCTCCTCCAGGAAATCCTCATCCTGGCTTGGATCTACAGACACTGAGCCCTCTGCTGAAGTCGAAGGCAGCGTAGAAATTGACGGCCTGGATTCCAAGGTGTCTGCCAGGAACCGCAGGTTATCATAGTACCACAGCCGTGGTACATGTACATTCCGTGCACCTGCTCCAGACTGGGTGGACTCTTCTATTTTCTTTACCTCCCGCCTGTAGGCAGTGCGAATGCTGTTTATTTTTTTGCGTATATAATTAAAATTTGCCCCAGGACAGACGGGCTTGTAGAAGGCCACCAAATGTTCCATGGCCTGTTTTTTTAGTTTCTTATTTTTATATTCTGCCGACTTCACTTGCCACAAACACGGCAGTTGCCTGAACTCATCAATGAAACTGATGAGAAAGTTGTGGCTGGTGTAATTGTCCACCATATTGCAGGACAGTATATGCCTGCAAGACACAACACAACACAAAACATATTAAAATAGCATGTATTTTGGCACATAATAAAGATATTCCTAATAAAAGCTGTATAGGGCCCAAAACACACACTTTCTATTAAAAGAGTCGTACCTTTGTTTGTGGGGAAAAGTCATGATTCGCCGCTCGATCGTGCTCCAACCCTCGATATGTCCGCTAGCGAATCGTCGGCCGAACGAACTTGCGTCCTTTAAATACAGCGCAGGCGTCAACTCCTCCTCCAGTGGCGGGCTTGTGCAGGGGTGTGTACGTGCCGAAGATCAGGCCTACATGCGACACTCACACCTGAAGCAGAGGAACAATCGTTTTTTAATTACGAACCATGTCTCAACAATCTGGGAGCTCAATTAGTGCGGGCCGAAGTGATTGGGCCACCAGAAAATCAAGGGCTACACCCATGTCAAAGGCAGAAATGGTGGAGATGGTCTCCATTTTACAAAAAATGGACTATGATGGCAAGTTGGCAAATTACGATCGGCCCAATGCCAGGAAAGATGGCATCATGGATAAGGTGGTGGCCTGTTTGGTAAAAAAATTTGGTGTGGAGCGATCGAAAGATCAGATTCGTAAACGGTGGTCTGACCTGAAACACCGTGAGCAGGATCAGCTTTCCCAAATCCATCGGATTTTGAAAAAAAGTAAGTTTTATTTATTTTTATTTTTTTTAATCATGCAATATGTTTTTTATAATTTGGTGTATGTTGTATTAACATGTCTAGATTATAATGTCTATGTAAAAAGTTAGATTACTCATTTTAGTTGTCATGTCGTGATTAGATCGATCTATTGTTGATGTTTTAGTATATGACATTAAAAGTCAGGAAGCCATAGTTAAAAATATATGTATTGTGTTGCAACGAACGTTCTTTCCTGCACGAATCTTCTCAGCAAACATTCCTATTAATCACAGATTATTATTCAAACCTTTAAATAGGAGAAAAACGTAAACTCCGTGCCAAACAATGGGAAAGGAGGAGGAGAAGTTTGGGAGCTCCATCGGCAGTTGTGGAAGAAGAGGAGGACATGGGCCCAGATGGTGGCACAGATTCGACTAAAGGTAATTGGTTCCTATGCACTGTCAAACATTAATGTACCATATTTTTCGTAGATAACCATGTACATGTCTTCATATTTGTTACTGAAAGAGCTATCAAGCAGGGCACCATGTCCTAACAAATGTACCTCTTGTGACTTTTATGATATGGCCAATGTTTTGTATTATGTAGATGAAGACATTATGCCTGAGGTTATTCTGGTGGAGCCAACAAGTGACCAGACACCAGAACAACAAGAAGGTTGGTAGTCACAGATTTTTGTGTAGTGGGATCATAGAAATATGTGTATTTGCAATGATTGTTTAACCTTATATTCTTGTATTCCCTTACAAATTTACATTGCAGATGTTGCATCATGCCAGGATGTGGCATCCCCAGCCAGCTCAGAACCCAGATCTCCTGGCAACTTGCCAAGCAGCGTGGAAGCCACTTCCCAAAATCTTGAGGATCCCGGACCAAGTGTCCAAGAGCCAATTGTGTGCCCACGTAGGTTTTTTCAGAATGATTTTTATCAGTGTTATTTTTAGCCTCCAATTTACAACACTAGTTCCCTATGGGAGCCTCTTTATTTGAATGGAAGTCGCACCGTAAGTCGGATCAGGATGCTCTGACTTGCGGGGCCACTTGCGTTGTGAAGATTTTTGAGGGGGAACTACACCAAAAAATTGAAGAACCCACCGTGGGTGTCCCCCTAAGTTCACAACCAGGCCTTTTGTGTGTGGTATTGAGTTTGAGGGTATGCCCACAACAAAAAAACAGCGTGGGTTACCCCCAAAACCCCTACCAGACCCTTATACAAGCATGCAGCTTGTCAGGCCAGGAAAGAGAACGAGCAAGCGGAACAAACACCCCCTGGACCACAGCAGGACACATGCCCTCAACATGGGGGGGTTTTGTTGCTTTGGGCCAGGGGGCCTCTGCACCGCACACCCAAAAGCACCTTACTCCCATGTAGAGGAGGACAAGAGCCTCATCCCCACAACCCTGTC
This sequence comes from Pelophylax lessonae, assembly GCF_965119305.1. NCBI lineage: Eukaryota > Metazoa > Chordata > Amphibia > Anura > Ranidae > Pelophylax > Pelophylax lessonae. The sequence continues at coordinate 287,841,933 of NC_138768.1, forward strand.
TGGTGGTTTTGGGGGGTCATGCGGCCAGGGGGTTCCTAGGACTTTGGAAGCAACCTTCAACAAAGGGTGGCCCCCAGATCCCGGACACCAATCACTGTGTGAATGGGTATGGGGTACATAGTACCCCTACACATTAACCACATAAATGGAAGTGTATGTGAATAACGACAGGAGACGTTTATGAAATGTTCTTAAATATCTTCATCCGGTCTTCTCCACTCTGCTCTTTGGATCTTCTCCTCTCCACTCTTCTGCTGTGCAATCTTCTGCTCTTATGTTGTCTGCTCTTTTGCCCTAGGTTCTGCTTCTTCCTCCTGTCCTCATCTGATGCTGTTGCCGTGCATTCTGCCCATCTCTGGTCTCTGCAGCTTAATATATATATACATTACGACCATGCCCTCACAATGACGTCATCATGCGTTCACACCCCTAATGAATATATAGTAAGCTCAGGAGACCGGCAGAATCATCAGCAACAGGATCAGAGGAGGACAGGAGGAAGAAGAAGAGCCTAGGGCAAAAGAGCATAAGAACAGGGTAGGTATTAACTCGAGAGTAATTAAAAATAACCTGGACACCAAATGTTTCTCTATTATGACCTCATGTAGGTGATTCACATTGACTCAGTTGTATATTTTTTTACAGATCATGATTTACCTACTTGCACTTTAGCAAAACTAACCCGTGAGGCACTCCAATGTTGCTCAGACCTCGAGCAAATCAAGGAAACAGCAACGGCATTGCAATCAAAAATGCGAGATTTTGTCGACATGATTGCCAAATTTTAAAAAGTTTTAAAGACATTTTTTATGTTTTTATTGGTTCCTTTTCTTACAAAAGTTTTTTAATATTTTATGATATCTTGATGGCACTCAGTTGTTAAGAGTGTACCCACGTTTGGGAAAAAAACTTGAAAACACCCTAACCCTAACCCTAACCCTAACCCTAACCCTGTGAATGTTTTGAAAAAAAAATTTTGTACATTCAACAATGTGTGTTCCATTCTTTATTTGACTTTCGTTGGGGGGGTCGAGATCTAAAGCTGTGTAAAGAAGCATTACATGTATGATGGCTGTCCTATTCCCACATTTACATGTTAATGAAAGCATTTTGGACACTGCCATATGCGAGTTGCTGGAGGTGTCAATGAAATGTTAAAGATCCCAACCGTTTATACGCATATCACAGTGCGATCTGACATTTCATACAGGATTGGATCATACAAGTGTGAACGACTGTGCAATCCTATCCTGATGCAGCTGAATAAATGCATCATGTGCGACTTTTGTGCGAGTGTAGTGCGAATTGAGACATACACTTTGTATGGCTACATTCACACTGAACACGCACACAAGTCGCACATGACCCTTTATTTCTGATGTATCAGGATTGGATGGCACAGTTCTTCAGACTTGTGTAATACAATCCTGTGGAAAAAGTAAGTGGTGGGTCACCCTTATGCGATGCAGGAAGGATGCAAAGTCGCAGACTTCCCACATTGCATAAGTGTGACTCAACACTCAAGGTACTAGCAGTCCTAGGATTCAATATGGCATTGATATTGGCAGTGTAGGGAGATCAGTGTAATCTATAGTGTATTGCTTGTTCGTTGCTCTAGTTCACTTTCCATTACTTATATATATAACACTTTGAGATGAACAATGATCAAGTTTCACATAACACCGACATATCCTAACATTGGTGGGCAGTGAGAAGGATGTCATAAATGAACACAACATAACAGGTGTAGGTACGTTGTTAATACCCTAATGTATTATATTAAATATATACTATGGGCAACTCCTGGACAAGAACCACCAATGTAAGGTGACATTAGATGAACCATGGGTGTGACCTAGTTCTCAATGTGACAGGGTTTGTGTAAATTTTGTGGGGTGCAGAAGGCCCTTGTATTTACACCACTGGCTCAAAAATAACACATGGCCATCATCACTTTGGATCAGCTGGTGAGAGACTACAGTAAAGAAACACACTGATGAATGTATTAACCCTTCCAAAGTCACACATATATAACACATGATTAACCCAAATAATTGTGTTTGGCATATGTGCCCAAATGATTAGAATCCACAATACTGAATCATTGCAATTTTTTTTTAATGTGTTGAAAAATAATATATCTCTGACATTTATCTTGTGTGTCCAATCTTTAACAAGATTAATGGGTGTGTGACAGTGATTGCTGCCAGGACACAGCTCCTCTCCCCACGAAATAGTCCAGATATTCTTGGCGGATCTGATGGGCCCTGTGTGATGCCAATGCTGACCGTCCAACTTCCATTGACGTCATGGACTCCACTTGGTTAGAAGGTTGGGCCTCTCCACTTGTACCTGGCATAGCAGGGTCAGTATCCAGTTGCTGCAATACATAATTTTGTGCATTCCTGCGTAGGAAGTTGTGCAAAATGCAGCAACACAAGACCACATTATCCACTTTGTACAGTGCCAGGTTTATGGACGTCAGGAATATCCGGAACCGGTTGGCCATTATCCCGAAGGCATTCTCCACAACTCTGCGAGCTCTGAACAACCGGTAGTTGTAAATCCTTTGGTCTGGGGTGAGGTTCCTCTGAGGGTAGGGCTTCATGAGATGCTCCCCAAGCGCAAAAGCCTCATCTGCGATAAACACAAAGCTCATACCCTCAACAGTTTGCTCCCTGGATTGCAGGTTCAGAGTGCCGTTCTTTAGACGACGAGCGAACTCCGTCTGATCAATAACTCCCCCATCCGAATTGCGGCCATTTTTGCCAATATCCAAAAAAATAAACTCATAGTTTGCATTAACTATGGCTAGCATGACTATACTAAAAAAACCTTTATAATTATAAAAAAATGTGCCGGAATTCGGAGGGGGGACAATGCGGACGTGCTTCCCATCAATAGCACCCCCACAATTGGGAAAATTCCACTTCTCCAGAAATTGATCAGAAATCTCCAGCCATTGCTCTGCGTTTGAAGGAAACTGTGGGGAAAAAAAAAAAAAAATTAGTGCTTGAGCACATCACATTATTAATTACACACACAGTTGTCTGTTAAATGCTTATGCAACTTGCTAAAAAAATAAACAACAGGAAGGCAAAGGTTTGGATATGGGGATGTAACATCTACATACATTTATTTTCAACCTCCTATTGTTCTTATATTGTAAAGGGCCATACACACTAGAAGATTCTCTGAAGACTTTTTCGTGCAGATTTACCTTTTCTATGTAGTGCAAGGGCCTACCAGATTGCATAGGATTTGAAAGTGTTTGTTGGACCTCATATTATTTGGTTTTGGTAAATCGGAAGGATAAATTGTTCTGACAATCTTCTAGTGTGTATGGCCCATTATACTCACCAGCTAGAGCTGAGATTTACAAACTACGGCCCTCCAGCTGTTGCAGAACTACACATCCCATGAGGCCTTGTAATTCTCTGACATTCACAGACATGACTAGGCATGATGGAAATTGAAGTTTGTGAACAACTGGAGGGCCATTGTTAAACTTTCAGTGCGAAATAGAAATACATTTTTATTATTACAGGTCAAGAATTGTGAACTTTGAGGCCTCCATTGACCTTGCTACATATTGAGTCAAAACTCTTTCAGTTTGAAACACACATTGCGTCCATTGTTTGACATGGTTTTGTTTGCCTGAACTTTGAGATGAGAAGCTGTGTCATCTGCCCCGAAAGGAAAATGTGTTTGACAAACTTTTAAATACAATACTCAGAAAGACAGATAAATAAATCGCTTATCACAGGTGGATCGGCCTTTGGGGGAAAAGGTTTACATAAGACATCCTTCCCCTGGTCTTGAAACACGAAAAACCAGAGAGGTCGTAAAACTTTATGTTCAGGCCATGACTCACACAATGGGCGAAACTCAATTTCAGGATAACACCTGTGTTCAACCATCTACCATGCAAGTAAACTATTGTTTCCACCCTGAGAAGACAAACAAAACTGTCTGGACAAAGACTAGAATCTGTCAATTATTTACCTAAACACAAACAGGGGGATAAAGTTGTTGAAATCTACACGGAGTCACATAAACATTGTCACTTAGATTGATGAGAACTGCAAATCTCAAAATGAATTTCAGAAAATCATAAATTGATATCTCTGCCCCATCATATACAAAAGGTGTTATGGAACTATGATGTTATGACAACCTCCTACTGAGAAGTACATTATATTCTATCATATAGTAGTGTCAAATGGTCAGAAATTTCACCCATATTTTATCATCCAGTCCAAATCATAAATGTACTGTTGTTAACATAATAATCCCTTAAATGGATAATACTCCAATTGGAAACAAACCATGTGTAGAAAAAGTTACATATACAAGCTGTTGTGTATCAATATATATAACTGTATGTATCTATATAATTCTTACTGCTACTAATCGAAGTCTTGGGTTAAAAAGTAAAATCCAATATATATATATATTACGTAAGATATATTAAATATTAGAATAGTGTTACCAAGATTAATCTTTATTCAGATACCTGGTGGATTAAATGGACGTCATAGATGAGAGCATGATTACATTTTATGTTTTTTATAATAGTCTTAAATAGAGGAATCTTTATTTAATTTTAATATACTGGTTAACCAAGAGGGGTCACCCTATGACATCACCAGTTAATGAATAAGTAACTCCAACCAATAGGATAATGTTCCTCCCACTGGGTTTGGCTTATGATAATTTTTACTGCCCTTTTGTTCAACACAAAATAAAAAGAAACCAGAGATGTAATAGGAAACACAACACAACAGACACACACAAGACACAAGACACATCACACTTACAACATACACATTACAACAACCATGTATAGACTCATCTACACAGACGCCATCTTGGTCCACCATGTATCTGAACCTTTGAGGGACGCCAAGCGAAACTCCTCCCTAATTGGCCACCATCTTGGAAATGCAGCCATCTTAAGGAACCTGGTAACTACCATTCTAAATTAGCGGCCATTTTAAATATAGTAATTATGCCTTGCTGTTACTTGATTATTATTCAATATTGTTTATGTACTTCCTTAAATGTTTTACATTTCGTATTTAAAGGGTAACGAAAGTACAATCCCAGCCGTATAAACCATATGTAGATTTTTCTCTAAAGAGATGATTTTTGTTTTTATAACATTTTTAATATCAGATTAAGCGCATTATTTGCGATTTTACGTCTTCCGTTTTGCATGGCTTATTCTCACTTCATCTGCAGTGGAATGACTTTCGGCCATGTGATTCGCAGACAATTGTGGTCTGATTATATAGAATATTAAAATATGGTTTCTACTACATCTGGGAAAAACGTAATCTTGCCTTAGTTTCACTTTCATCGTTTAGCTAAATATCACATTGCATTTATCGTTTTAAGTTTGTATCTTATGTAAGGTTATCTCTTTGTGTCACCCAAGTATGATCATTTATGGTGAAAATATGTCTTGCGAATAAATATTCTTATATATATATTCCCTACTGTAGACTGTTTCACTAAGATTGGTATATGCTTTTAAAAAGAAATTAACTGATAAAAAAAGAACTCGGGAAAATTACGTGGTATACTATGAGTGTCTGAACAAAATTGATTGGGTTTTGTTTTTAGTTATTAAATTATTTGCCGTAATCGGCTGGAGGCACTGCGTCATAATTCTATTGATAGTTCAGACATCGCCTTTTAGTAATAAATTAAAAATAGTCAAATTTTATACCAAAACGCACAACACCATAGTTTGAAGACCTCTGAACTTGAGCTTTGGTATATGCTGACTTTGAGATTTAGCATGTGGGTGGGGGATGGGTAAGTAAAACTGGGCATTTATACATCAATAAGGGCTTGTGGTCAGTGAAGGTTTTAACATCATTACATAAACATACAGAATCATAGGTGGGAATGGATGGACTGATGTATTTTAGATAAATCATTAACTAGGTACTAAAACATTGGCCAAGGAATAATTGTTTGAGGGAAAGCAATAAAATTTGAAAAATTCGACATACTGTTAACAGGCAATGCGTTTAGGGACACATAGGAGAGAATGGTGGGGTGGTTAGTGGGTAATTTTACAAATGGTTAAAGATAATCTACATCTTTACTACTATGTGCATGCGGACAGAGGGTAGTTTACAAATAATGGCCTGTGTCAATTGCTGTACATCCAAAAACATCATAATTCGGGTGAAACTAGTAATACATGTAATGTAATGTAAAAAATCAAACATACCTTGATATAGTCCTTCTGCAAGACCTTGATGATGGCAGAGCAGGTCTCAGGGATGATGATACCAAGAGCTTGGGGGGAGATGCCTGTGGTGAACTTCAGATCCTGCAGGCTTCTCCCTGTTGCAAGATACCTCAACGTCGCAATTAACCTTTGCTCAGGAGTAATTGCAAGCCGCATACAAGTATCCTGCTTCAGAATATAGGGGGACACCAGGGCAAGAAGACGGTAAAAGATGGGATCCGTCATCCTCAAATAATTCCTGAAGTCATCAGGATTATTTTCCTGGAGCTCCCTCAGCAAGGACATATGAGAAAATTGATCACGGTTAAGCAACCAATTTTTCGTCCAGGAGGTCCGCTTCTTCTTCCTATTGCTCGTACGTCGTCTCAGAGCCAAAACTCCAACACTAACGACAGCAACGGACGAATTCACGGTCGCCATAATAAATTCTCGAACGATGTTTCGGAAAATAGCGAAATGTCGTCAACCAAACAAATGCTACCGAAATCAGCGCGAGATGCCCAGAAGGGTCACGGCCAAACACTCACTTCCTCTTTTGTAGCGGCGAACGTGCGTGGAACGTAGTGACGTCATTTTCTGTCGGAAGACAAATGTCCTGGGCAAGTTTTGAGCACTTTTCAACAGACAAACAACAAACACACCAGCCGCGAACATTTGTAGGACGTTCTGTCGGCCGACGATCGGTACGTGTGTACGGGGCTTTAGTTGCTCAAATGTGTTTCAAAAACAATATTTTCAAAAAAAAATACACTAAATTTATTATTAGTACTCACAAACACAACATAACTTATACAATTACTAAGGCGTTCCTTCTAAATAGAAAAGTAAAACTTTTCTGAGATTAAACACACAACATGCAGCAACATGCCTAAGGGCCATTCTGTGTCAAGAAAAAAAATCTATTTCTCCTACACTGGTGTTTGCATTCAGCTTTTACCAGTCTAGAACAGGCTGACAGATGTCATTACTGAATGCATGTAACCATACATCTGAGCAGTTGCATGTGTATAGGGATGTATGCGCATCCAGGATGTGTGGGTTTTTGTATACACCTGCTTATGTTTATGTGTCTGTCATCGTGTTTTTGATTTGTAGGCGAACACCTATGACTTCCAGGTGCATAAATATTCTATGTGTATGAATGAGGTCTTAGGGCTGTATCCAGTTCCTGCTGCCTAAGCAATCTATTCACTCACACTGCATGGTCCAAAGCACTCATGTGAGTGAACCCTTAATTATGTTTTATTTTTATTATTTTAATTATTTTTTTTCAAATTATTTATTATGACATTTTTATTGTGCACAATTTTGTATGTTTACGTTCCTTTTACAGGCTTATTTGGGGGGGGGGGGGGCTTTTGTCAATGTCAAATATCAGAGATCTATGCAGACTTCTGATATTTCCTTTTGAGACAGCCATAGCTGCACTCACTGAAAGAATGAACAGAAAGTGTTCTATACAGAGCTTTGTGCTTTTTCACATAATATCGCATAGTAAACACAGTTTATCAGTCACTGTGGTCATTCAAGAAAGGAGGGAAGGAGGGGCTTGGAAAATATGACATGTTTTCTGCCCCTCAAATTCATCCTGAAATCCAAGCCCCCATGAAATTGCAGGCTCTGGCAGCTATCCAAGACAAAAGGGGAGAAGCCAGGGGATCAGAGCTGCGGGAGGCAAGACATAGAGGAGCTTAAGGCACAGTGAGGAAAAAGGGGGTGCACAGGTACAGAGCCTGCAGCCACACAGGCTGCAGAAATAGAGGCGTAAGTGGTACAAAGCAGTTGTAAGTATCTGGGGGGCACATTTTTAATGAATACCAGTAATTAGTGGCCTGAGGACAGTTCTGGTATATGCTCATGGTCATGGAAGTGACCATGAGCTTATAGCAGAAGCAGGAATGCAGCCAAAATACTGACCTGGCCAGCTGTAAGCAGTTCTGTGCTGCCGTTTGGCTTAGGTTGGAGACAATAAGTTTCAATGCTGATTCAAATTTTTTATTGTTTATTGAAGAAAGTTCACAAACATTATTAGGAATGAGGGTGTAAGAAAGAGGAATCCTAAATATCAATTGTTCAGCTGCAACTTTTGTAGCATAAAAATGGTGCAGTAACAATGATCAATCTCCAGACATGGGCATCAGGCAGCTAAAAATGCCTTCTTGTAGTGGTAAGAGGTGGTTAGACCCAAAATTTTTCTTGTTACCCTAGTACAGTGATGGCAAACCTTGGCACCCCAGATGTTTTGGAACTACATTTCCCATGATGCTCATGCACTCTGCAATGTAGTTGAGCATCATGGGAAATGTAGTTCCAAAACATCTGGGGTGCCAAGGTTCGCCATCACTGCCCTAGTACAACCAATTGGGCAGCACTCATCAGGTATTGGACAGACTGATAAACATCAATTCACAGAGCTAGTGCCCTTGACACTGATGACTGTAGCTGCTAAACAGTAGCGGAGCAATCATCATTACAAACTTAAGCCTCATACACACGCAACGAATTTCCGCCGACTGGTCATCCATCTTTTGTCCAGAGTGGTGTCTGTTGGTTGGAATGTGCTCTAGACTGCACACAAATTTTCCCGCAGGAAAGAATTCTACTTCAGAAGTGATGTCATGTGTTGGATTGCTTTCTTTGTGTTCTTTCATCTCTGAGCATGCCTAGTTTTGTTCATAAGATTTTTCCCCATCGAAATCTGTACTAATGAGACGAAAATCTGACGTGTTTTGACGGTCGACAAAAATTATATAGCCTGCACACCAGGATTTTTTCGGCCGAAAAGTCGGAGTCGGTTGTCGGAAGCACCATACTAACTAGCCGAAAATCGGCAGATCGGTCGTCGGACTGAATTTCTACTCGTGTGTACGGGGCTTTAGGATCACACAGTTTGAAGGACAAAATAGACATTTAACTGGCTACAGCCCAAACTGCCCCTTGTATGTAAAAAAAAAAAAAAATGCAGGAGGTAGGGTCGCTACAAGTCTATGGTGTTGTATCATCAGAGTTTAAACTTTCTATGCAATAAACTATAATTAAAATTTTCTTCTAAAGCTAGGCATGAAAAAGGCATCTTAAAGATTTTTAGTTTGTTAGAAAGTAAAATCAATACCAAGAACAGGTAACCAAGGTTTCTTATACATTTTAATGGCAAATTGTTGTCCACTGAGTGTATAGGTGCAGTGTTAGGCATTTCTGCTGAACGAGTACATGCATTTTTAGTAATTTTCTTGGAATTTGTTTTGTTTATGTTTTATTAAATTTCTCATAAATTGTAAAAAAAAAAAAGTACAAAAACTATAAAGACAATGCAAACATACAGTGTCACAGTGTACAGTGTCTCTCACATCTCTTAGATTTGCAATTGCCATGAGCACTACAATACAAAGTACAGATTAGTCCATTGTAGAAAATGAAGCATATCAATGTCTTGTAACCTTGATCTAGAGAGAGATCAATGTATGTGGACTAGAAAGTCACATGCCGTAAAATGTATCAGAGTTGTGTTTTTTTCCTGAGTTTAAAGTATGTACAGAGGAAGACTACCATTAATTAGCTGAAGCCAGGTGGTTAGCGTGGGGAGAAATATCTTTTTCCAGGACAATAAAATTGTTTTTTAGCAACAAAATATAGGATTAGTAATAAACGTTTCAAATATTTAGATATAGTAACATCACTAAATATACCTAGCAGACTATTTTTGGGGTGCAGTATATTAGGGAGGCCTAACACCATGGATATGAAGGAACCATTGTCCAACCAGAATGCTTGGACTAGAGAGCAGGACCAGAAACAAGGCATAAAGTCAGCAACACTACCACAACCTCTAAAGCCCTCTGCCATTGGGTGGAGCCCCATTTTTTGTAACCGAACAGGTATAAAATGACTATGATGGGATATCTTCAGTTAAAATATTCCATCTTTAGAAGAGATTACTGAGCTTTTAAGTATTTCCAATTCAAACCTGTCAGGGCCAGTGAGCTGGATGTCTAGGGAGCACCATCGAGCTTGGGCAATGGAGAATCTAGGGTTGAAATCTGTCATTAAGGCAGCATAATATTCAGAAATCAATTTTGTTGTATCAGGTCATCGCAGCAGCATCTCATGGTGTGCGATTATGAGTAATGTGGTTAAGGAACCAAATTGTGTTCTAATATCATGGCATAGTTGATAATAGTAAAACAAGTAAGTAGGGGGTGGCTAAATTTTTTTTGTAGTTGTGATAAGAATTTAAACCCTTGTGGGGTTTTTATCCACTTGCACACCGCCCACTGTTTATTTATTGTGGCAGGGTGGCCACTCTGTGTCAGATCATATACCTTGTACGTGATCTGACATTTCTGGGTCTGGGGGATGTGCACAGCGGGAGCTGATCGGCGGGTAAGGTGGACTCGATGTTCGCTGGCAGGCTTTGGTACACAGGCAGAATGGCAGTCTGCCTATGTAATCAAGGCATCAATGCATATTGCCGTTCTGTCAGTACAGAAGGTATGGATCCTGTGTTCCTGTAAAGCAGGAACACTGATCCATGCCTTTCACTAGTAAAAACACCTCCCACACTACACTAAATCACAGGCTAGGCACACAGTTAACCCTCTGATCGTCCCTGATGTTATCCCCTTCCCTGCCAGTGTCATTAGTACAGTGACAGTGCATATTTTTAGCACTGATCACTGTATTAGTGTCACTGGTCCCCAAAAAGTGTCAAAATTGTCAGTTAGTTTCTGATTTGTCTGCCGCAATATCGCAGTCTTGCTATAAATCACTGATCACCACCTTTACTAGTAAAAAAGAAAATTAAACATTTTTTAAAAAAAAATCTTATAGTTTGTAGACACTATAACTTTTGCGCAATCAATATTCACATATTGGGATTTTTTTTACCAAAAATATATAGCAGAAGACATATTGGCCTAAATTGTTGAAAAAATTTGATTTTTTACATTTTTTTTGTTGGATATGTTTTATAGCACAAAGTAAAAAATGTTTTCTTTTGCAAAATTGTCTGTATTTTTTTGTTTACAGCCCAATAAAAAAAAAAAAAACCCAGAGGTAATCAAGTCCCGCCAAAAGAAAGCTCTATTTGTGGGGAAAAAAAGGACATAAGGTCAATACACAACAAAATAGTATATAAAGCTCAAAACAGTGCAGCGCAAAAAACAATTAGTAATAAGTAACTATAAAGTCCATAGATAGAAACAGTTCATAATAAACAGGATGTTTGCCACTGTGAGGATGTGCGACCAAGCCAAACATGCAAGTGTCAGAGTGAGTCCAGCCCATCCACCAAAGACATCAGCAGCCGCTCACCTTAATAATATGACCAAAGGGCCTAAATAAGCTTTCCCATGTAGTGGGGATAACAATCCTCCAATGGTCAATCAATGGAACAGAAGATGATCCCTCCAACTCCCCTTTATGAATAACTCACAGATGAGGGAATTCCTTTCACTCAGGGTACCTTTAAATCTTTCCCGGACTTTCAGCTGGAGTTTGGTATACCACATTCCGCATATTGTGGAGATCTTAAAAAAATTAGAAGATTTTTGCAGAGGGTTGATCAAGTAGGAAAGTACACCGGTCGTATCCTTGGAAAGGTCCTGAAAACTCTGTTATGCAGAAACATGCAGTTGGGGTTGATAATGTGCTGAAGATGGGAACTTCACAACAGATCATATACAGTACTCATCAGCTGTCTCTCACAGGAGATTTCTAGTGCTCCAGTGTCCAAAGATTTACATCCACACGGTGATGGTGTTCCTGGAAGTTTCCTGAACCAGCCTGTAGGAAACAGAGGAGAGACAGATAAATCATGCTGGGTCAACAACACAACCCATCTCAGCATCCACTGTAGAAAAACAAGTAGCTGTGAAGGAGTGCAGACAAGTGCAGACAAGACTATAGGCAAATAGACTGTTCACTTTTCAAGGGCTGTTGCACTTTTCAAGGGAATTTGCCTAGAATTCGGTGAATGAGGTGAAGATCTGCAGACTTCCAACATCCAATTATGTGCAAACAAAAAAGGCAACTTTTTATTTTCCTTGCACATGATCGAGTACTATTTGTAAAGTGAAACTTCACCACATTCACTAAGCTCTCAGCAAATTCTCTTTCATACTGTAACTTTCCTTTAAGCCAATTTGCCTTTAATAAATCAATGCCTACTCTCCCTCTTAAAATTATGGCCTAGCTCGGGGCGTGGTCTAGCCATGTGAGAGAATAGCTGCCTAGACTCTGTGCTCTGCTCCTCCACAGCCTGTCTCAGCAACTTTTAATGCTGCACACCGCTCCTATCTCCTCTGGACTGGAGGCTTGTTATCTGGGCTTCCCATGGATTATGTCCCGCAAGCGATCCCAGCCTCGGGGATCACGCCGGTTCCTGGACTTTTACATAAAGCCTCTACATTACGCTGACAAAAATGGCGCTGGGCAGAGCCCCTACGAACAGGCACCCCTTTCCCCAGCTGATACAGCTCCTGACGAACCAGCCACAGACCTGAAAGAAACTGAGGACCCCCAAATGGATCAGAGCCTCTCTCCTGGGGATAGAGGTAAGAGAGTGGCAAACTCACCAGCGCACTCTCCTTCCAAACCTCCCCTCCCACTCAATTCAGACATTTTTAGACTCGCTACAACTCCCAACCTTAACGACTACCCAACTACATGAGCTTTCTCAACCTTTTACCAACTCGGGATTACTCTCTGCCAAACCTTCTCTTCCCCTACATAAAGCTCCCGGACCCGACAGATTTTGAAACGAATATTGCAAAGCCTATACCGACCAACTACTACCCTATCTGTGTGATTACCTTAATAGATTCCTGACCACGGTTGATATACCCACTGAATCCTTAGAAGCCTTGGTTGTAACTATTCCCAAATTATGGCCTAGCTCAAACACTCCAGGCCACTAAACCCATCTATCTGAGCAAACAGACTGTATCTATTAAGCTTTAGGTTAGATAGCCATCTCTTTTACAAAAGAGTAACAGCATAGATAAGTCCAAAGGGAGGGAGGGTAGGCACTTAGCAGCAAGGGGAGCCCTCTCAGCACCTTGACCTCAGATCAGGTATGTGACAATATATCTAACATGCTCTGCAGTGTGGAAAAAGGTTTGTAAATCACAAGATTGGCTACAAGAGATTACAAATGCTTTTGAAATATATATGAATTTCAGTTGGGTATTTTGCTTTTTGCCTAAAATCCTACTCCAGGCAAAAACTATTTTTTCATCCTACCTATTCCTTATCCCCTCTAACCTATCCTTATATCACCTGCCATCTCATGAAGGCAGGTATACTTACCTAAGACCTCCATTTAGGTCTCTCACTGCTGCCGGTTCTGGTGTGGTCTGGTATTCCGATTGCATCCTGAGACCACCAGCCTCCTGCCATCCCCTTGTGAATATGCCACCCTCATCTTTTTCCTGAGAGTAGGGGCCAACATCGCTGGGGATAGCCCAAACATGTAGGGGGCTGTCTCCAAGCTGCTTTAGCTGCTGTGTGGAGCTATTTTCCAAATCTGGCCTAGGAAGGAAAATGGGTGGGTGAAGCAAGAGAGAAGACTGCAGGCTGTAGCAATTAAAAAAAAAAAAAAACTTTCCCCAGCCAGGAAAACTGTTTCTTTATTCTCGGATGCCAATGTAGTAATCTCCTGTGCCAGACAAGTACATGACAGTCCCGACTTGCCTGGCGGATTGATTTGGAAGAGGCCAGGGCTGTCATGTACTTGTCTGACACAGGAGATTGGCACATCTCTTTTCTAAATATGTGGAGGTGTCTCTTTGCTGGATTGGGCCAACTCTTTGCTGAATATATGAGGATGTCTCTTTGCTGGATTGGGATAAATATTTCCTGAATATATGAGGATGTCTCTTTGCTGGATTGGTATAAAAATTTGCTTAATATATATGGGTGGCTCTCTGTGATCACAGCTTGAGATAAGTTAACCAGTTACTGTGGCAAGCAGCCCCTCCTGCACGAACCAATGTAGGACTATGTCAGTCGCGCGCCTGGTGCTAGGGGGTGAACGCGTCCCGCCGGCAGCGGGCTCCTGTCCCCACCCCCACTAGGCAGCTGGGATGCCGATGCATGGGGCTGGTGGCACCGATTTCCGCCGGCAACCTGCGATTGCTCCCCGCTGAGAGAGAAGAACGGTCAGCTGTTGTAAACACAGCTATCTGTTCTTCTCTCTGAAATGATCACAGAGCACCTGTGATCCTTCTATATAGGATTACAGGTCTATATGGTAATTTCACAAGCCCCTCCCCCACAGTTAGTAAACACTACCCTAGGCTTACATTTAACATTTTATTCACCCACTAGGTTAACCCCTTCCCTGCCAGTGTCATTATTACAGTAACAGTGCATATTTTTAGCACTGATTACTGTAGTAATATCACTGGCCCCTCCAAAAGTGTCAAAAAGTTCAGTTAGGGTCTGATCTGTCTGCTGCAATGTCGCAGTCCTGCTAAAAATTGCAGATCTCTGCCGTATTCATATTTTATAACATACAATTTATAATATATACATTTATAATTTAATTATATACACACAGATTTTGCATATATTTAAGAGATATCATAGTTAATCCAACATTTTTAGTATATTTATATTAAATAGTTAATTTTGGTATGTTGTACTTATTTTGGTGTATGTATTCACATAATTTTTATTTATACATTGCCTCTATTAGCTATAATGGGCATATTGGTATTATTGCCTTAATTGATAAAAAATGTGAGTGGCCTATTTTAATAATAACCACTAGGGGGCCACATCTCATATGCTTATAAGCGTCGATTTATCTCATATATGGAATATTCTTTTTCCAGCATGTTAGCCTATGTATTTAGTCTATGTGACCACTAGATGGCAATGGGTGAGAATTAGGCTCTGGAAATATGAGGAAATCAATTAGGTGACGCTTAGCTCATACGATTGGTCCTCCGCCCGCTCCGGCGATATATAAACAAGGAAGTGACTGAACGTACCACATGATCCCTGATGACGCAAGACGTTTTGCTGACAAAACGTGTCGGGTCTTGAGGTAGGTCCCTACATCACATCCGGTCAGTGGAGCGCAAACCGGAAACCGGTTGTGGTCAAAATAGAGGAATTTGAGTGGTCAAATAGAGGAATCTACACACAGCCCCCACCGCACTCTCTACAGAGGGACACAGTGGAGCCTCCCTTAAGGAAAAAACCCTATTCCAGGAGACAACCCCTAAAGTACTGTTCCAAACAGAGGGACCCCTAAGAGTTGCCCACAGAGACCACTTACCTACGCTAGCCCCCAAGGGATCATCTGGTAAGTGGGCAGTTTATACGGTGGAGGATATTCACTTTTCAGATACCCACTGAAGTCTATACCTGTTTACAAAGCACTAATTAGCACTTTTTTTGGATCATACCTGAAAAGTGGCACTTTTGGAAGCACAATCACCTTATCAGACTTTTTATTGATTATTGCTGTTTGCACAAGGACTGTTATCATTATGCATTGCACAAAATAATATTTATTCACGTTGTGCACAGTCACTTTATATATATATATAATCATTTTAATTTTTATGAGCACTATTGGTGGTATTTATTCATGTTTTATGCTAATAGAGCACCTTTGATATAATTCATACACCAATAATTTATTTTAATTTTATCCTAAGGCGACACTAGATACTAATCTGTGAGCGCTGTTTACCATTTTTTGCATTTCTTCAAATACCTGTTGTTTAACTAGCAGCTCCCTAACATTCGCAAAACTCACGCTAATTTAATTTAGCTTCCCCCACATTTATAAAAGTGATCTAAGGAAAATCCTGAGCGCAACCACCTGAGTACCCATCACTCATCTTATTTTCAAATCAAGGAGTGTTGGCATGAGGGTGAAAATTATCCCGAGAGAGTCAGTAGCTTACATACTGTGTAAAACATTAGGCACACATTAACTTTAACTTATATTTTTAGAAGACAAAATTAACAATTGCAAAAGATGATACATGATAGCACTATATGCAGTCACAAAATATGTGCAACTGATCTCCAGTGCTAAAAATCAGTGTCTGGGACAGAAGTATTTTATATGTTTCCCAGATTACGATAGCATTTCTCAACAATTATGAACCTAGGATTTATATATTACATCTATATACTGTAAAATAGATCCCAACTACAGAAAAAATATGACTGTACGCACGGGAAAGTAAAAGCCTGGGAAGAATACTCATTTCCTCAAAGCCTAAAACAAATGATAATTTCTGATCTCAGTCTTTAGTTAAGCTCTTAATAATTATAAATCACAAGTATGGTCTGGAAATTACTGTCATATTCTAAAACATATTATAATGATTGCCGATTCATTATTTTTCAAAGTAAGGCTGCAGCACTTCTGTGTGCCATTATTTCTAATGCTTTTTAGGAGAGTTTTTACTGAATCATTGTGGACTTCTAATATTGTGGGTTACTGTGTGAGACGGCTATTTCATGCCTTTATCTATAAGCTACTTCAAAGATCACAGGTGATTAAATGCCCTAAATTCTTCTCTACCAATGATTCAGCCAATCTGATTCTTGCTGTTAAACTCTTCTACAATTCACAAATGGGTCTGCAGTTGTCTTTTATAGGGTCATTTTCTTTTTTTCTATTGTGAAAAAACAGATGCGATATCTTCCTTTTAAATTTGCATGCCCCTTTTTCCTCTTCTGAACCTGAATACATTTGCAGAAAGATGTTAAGATATAGGGTGGGATTTACTAACGCATATGTACATACTCAGTGCAACATTCGCAGACAAACAAATAAGTGTGTCATGCCTAAAATAAAAATTTACTTTTTTTTCTAATGTGTTTTGGTCTGTCTTACAACTCTTAGGATTTTTTTTGACATGTGCATCTCGCGTAGAAATAAAACTGCACAAATTGGATACAGATTTCATTGAAGGAAAGTATTTAAAAAATGTAGATATCACCGTGCACATATACAATGTATAGATACGCCTTCTGTAGCATGGCCAACACGTGTAGATGATTTCCTGCAAGACTGCCACTGAACCGATTTCCAAAGGTACAGTACATACTCACGCATATATTTAATTTTTTGCTCCAACAGGAGGGCCTAGGTTTTTTCCTGTCTAATAAATAATAAGGAAACTTGACTTTTAGCATCGCCATTCCACTTTGCTCTACAAAAAACACAGTTATGTGGTATCTAGTTGCCAAAATGCTTTGTCAATTATATATTGTGAAAATGTGGGGCTGCACTAATTACATGAAAATTATGTTGGTAAAAGCTACAGGAAATTTCTTTCTAATTTCACCCTCATTCTTTCTAAATAAAACCAAATAAATTAAAATGTATGTGTTCAAATCTGCCACCAAACTTGAAATCATATCTGCTGAAAACTGTATAGTAAAGTATATTCAAGTAGGCTTCAAATCCCAGAAGTGTATAGATTAGAAAATTGAGAGACCCTTTGTCTTGTGATCTTTGACAGGTCATGTGACCAGACTCTCCTGGCTTTTTTTTTTTTTTATTCATTTGAAAAGCACTCATCAAGCAAGCCAAGCACAATACATATTGTAAAGCACACTTTTTTGCTTTATCATCACCAGCCATTGCCCAGGTTTTGCACAAGCTTTCTATGCTTTCGTTTTTTAAATTTAGCCCATGTGGTTAATTTAAAGAGGACATTTTTTTTAAATGTTTCAAAATATTTCAATAATCTGTCTTCTTGCATGAATGTAGAATTCTTTCCTTATGAGGATATTAAAGTGATTGTAAAGCTCAGTTTTTTTCATGTTCAAACATTTTTATTGAAGAATACAAGTAAGTACAACGTACAATGTACAACATACAGAGGAGAAATTACAGTCGTAATACTGATAACAGAGTTGAACTAGTTACTGTAACTGTGACAAACCATGTCAATGGACAAGTGCTAGGGATAGTGGAATTGGTGACCCAGAAGGGAGACCCGTCGGGCGCAGCCAACACCCTGGCACTCCTAAAAGGAAACTTGCCGTGCCTGTGTGAGGAGGCACAGCCGGCGGTCTATATATCTCATAGGAAAGTAATGTCACCAGAAGTAATAAGCATAAGCATAACCAGGAATACTGACGTTAAAATGATAAGGTCAATGACCTAGACAATGGGATCAAAGGGATATGAGCAGTGTCTGTGAGGAGGTAAAGTTAACTCAGTAAATGTGGAGAGATGTCTCCAAGGCATTAGGGAATTATGAGATCTGGGATGTTGTATATACAACAGTATAGATACTTAAGAAAGAAAGGTAAGAATAGGGAGGAAAGGAATAAGGAAATAGGAGGGAAGAGCAAAACAGGGGGTCGAAGGAAGGGGAAGGATACAGGGGGAAAAAAAGGAAGGGGGGGGTAGGTCACCGGGGGGGGGGGGCAGGATTTTTAATTGACCGATGCAGGTGGCGCAAGGATGTGGTTCAGGGCAATAAAAGGGAGCTGTCAAGGTTTGATGGTAGAAAGTGGTCTACCGTAAAGCTCAGTTTTTTTAAGTCAAATAACATACATGTTGTATTTCCCTGCTCTGTGCAATGGTATTGCCCAGAGCAGATCTGCATCTCCTCTTTTAGGGTCCCCTGCCTGGGCTGCCCACACCTCCTCTTCTCTGAGTGCCTCCACTTGCGTGTGGGCGCACTCCAGAGCTGGGCAATGTACATCCATAGACACATATAGTGCATCTTGGCCTTGCTCCCACTTCCTCCTCACAGGATAGGACCAATGGCCCCCACTGCTCTCAGTGAAGTCAGTAAATTCAGAAAGAGAGCAGAGCAGGGCTGCCAGCAGGGCCAGTGCTAGGTAAAGAGTGGTCTTTGGAAGTGTTTAAGAATAGTGGGGGAGGCACAGATATTTAAAGTTTTTTTTTATCTTAATGCAGAGGCTGCATTTAGGTTTAAAAGCTTCTGACTTTAGAATCACTTTGAAGTGTATTTTCACTTTTGCAGTCAAATTTGAGAAAACTCCACTATATGTGTCTACACATTCCCATTCACACAGTATACCTACATATAATTTAAAAAAAAACAAAATACCTTTCTAGGTGTTTGTTAAGAGTGGGCCTCGGGGAGACTGCAAGCTACTCTGAACAATTTGAAATCAGGGGTACCTCAGTTTGTCCCCACTGAAAAGGAGGAGCACAATGGTGTTTATTTACTAAAGCTTGAGAATGCAAAATCAGGCTCACTTCTACATAGAAAACAATCAGCTTCCAGGTTTTATTGCAAAAGCTTAATTGAACAGGCTGAGGTTAGAAGCTGATTGGTTTCTATGTAGAAGTGAGCCTGATTTTGCATTCTCCAGCTTTAGTAAATAAACCTCACTGATCTTCCATATCTGTACTGTTCTCTGCATCAGTGTGTACCCCCCAGCCCAGAAAAGAGACAAAGAAAAAGATTGGTCTGTGACACCATGCAACCAGCCTGAAGCCATCCGAAAATCGGTAAGTATAGAAATACATATAGAAAAAAAAAATACACAATAGGGAGGCCCCAAGATAGGGTGGGTGGGGGGTCAACTGGGGGAGGAGGAGCACCGAAGATGGAGTTGGGTTTTTACCCTTTTGCTGCCAGAGACGTTTTTTGCATTTTTTACACACATCTTTAAAAAATAATGTTGGGCCAGAAGATTGCATAAAACTGTCAAGACAGATATATATTATTATATTTTATGAAAGCAGACACCCTAGAGAATAAAATAATTGTAGTTTACATTTTTCATGTTACCTGATATTACCGCAAAGGTTTCGGAAATGCAAAATTTCTGTAAAAAATATTATAAAGTTAATTTTAGAGCACACATGCACAATAAATTACCACATTATTTGGTAACATATAAAAGATGAGGTTGCACTGAGTAAATAGATACCCAACAAGTCAAACCTTAAATTTGGGTGTGCCCAAGAAATGGCAACAAACTTTAGTACCCTATATTTTCCATAGGCAACACTTTAACCACTTTAAGACCAGAGGATTTTCCTGCTTAATGACCAGGCCACTTTTTTCAACTTGGCACTGCGTGATTTTAACTGACAATTGCGCAGTCATGCAAAGCTGTACCCAAATTAAATTTACCTCCTTTTTTTCCCACAAACAGAGGTTTCTTTTGGTGGTATTTGATCACCTCTGCGCTTTTTATTTTTTGCGATATTAATAAAAAAAGAGCAACAATTTTGTGAAAAATTGACATTTTCTACTTTGACAGTTAAAAAATATCCAATATATTAAAATTTTGTCATATATTTAGGCCAAAATGTATTTAGCTACATGTCAATGAGCGTATTTTTAACGGCTTTAAGGCCGGAAGATTTTACCCCCTTCTTGACCAGGCCATATTTTGCGATTCGGCACTGCCTTACTTTAATGGACAATTGCGTGGTCGTGCAACGCTGTACCCAAATGAAGTTTACGTCCTTTTTTTTTCCACAAATAGAGCTTTCTTTTGGTGGTATTTGATCACCTGTGCAATTTTTTTAATTTTTGAAAAAAAAGAGCGACAATTTTAAAAAAAAAAACAATATTTTTCACATTCTGATATATAACATTCCCCCCAAAAAAGTTAACTAGTCAAAATTTTTTAACATTTTAGGCCAATTTGTTTTCTGCTACATATTTTTGGTAAAAAATCACAATAAGCGTATTTTGATTGGTTTGCGCAAAAGTTACTAACCACGGGAAAGATTTGTCATTTTTATTGTTTTTTTTTTTACTAGTAATAGCGGCGATCTGCGATTTTTTGCAGGACTGTGACATTGCGGCGGACAGATCAGACCCCTAACTGACATTTTTGACGCTTTTGGGGGGACCAGTGACATTACTACAGTAATCAGTGCTAAAATTATGCACTGTTACTGTAATAATGACACTGGCAGGGAAGGGGGTAACACTGTTGATGATCAAGGGGTTAAATGTGTGCCTCATGCTTACTGAGGTGTGTGGGGGGAGGGGGTTCAGTAATAGAGACAGAGATCGCAGGTTCAGCTATGTTGAATCCTGTGATCTCTCCCTGTCTGTTACAGAGAAGATCCGCCTGCTTTGTTTGCACAAGTGGGCAGATTTTCTCAGTCTTTCCCTGATGATCGGGGAAGAGAGACACCGATCACCATCTCTCCTCCTCTGGCCCGACTCCCGCTCTGTCTAAACAGTCGATAAAGGGAGGAATCCAGCAACTTAGGTCTACATCGCTGGATACAGGGCTTCCACTTTGCAGCAGTAGCAGCAACATGAGCAGTCCGGAAGTGGTTGAAAGCCCCCTACAGGTCATCAGTTTAGCTTTGTTAGCTTTATGGAGAAGGTCTGTCTTTCTCTCTCTCTCTCTCTCTCTCTCTCTCTCATTCTCATTAACATACAATGCAGTAGTCAAGCTACTAGGTCTTAAACCCTTGTTAGGAGAGACAGTGTTTAAATCTAGTATACAACTGATAATCTGCCCACACAGTAAAGACAGGGTTAATTATGGTAAACTTTAATTCCACAGACCCCTTTACCAGAGGAAAACTTTGTTTTTTGAGTTTTCAGAAAAGTAAATCATAGGCAAAAATGTTTTAAATCATTTTTTTATGCTATGTAAATGACAACATGAAACAAAAATAATGTAGGCGTTATCCAAATTTGGCTGAAGAAAGTGGAAACTCACTTTAAACCTCTTCAATTAATTATAAAGAATGCCCTCTGGTCTTTTGAAGTGACCCAAACTGAACAACTTTATGATTTTATTACATAGATCATTCATGTGTTTATAGTATACAAAGTGATTACTGTATATACCCTCTTATTTGCCTCTTATCAAGGGTGAATACAATCAGTTCAGTTAATCTTTCTGAGGTCCTCCATGCTTCCTATTATTTATTTGGCCTGTTCTGCACTCTTTCCAATTCTACAACATCCTTTGTTGAGCTTGTAATCAAAACTGAGCTGTTTGTTTAAATGAGATCTTATTAAGCGATTCAAAATGTGCTGAAGCACAAATATCAGTTTGGCAACCAGGCAGTTAGTATTTTCAGCAAGAGACATCAGCATGACAAAAGGAGTTAAGGTATTCATCGTATAGATCCAACGAGTCTCAATTTTCAAGATCTCACAGATTTTTTACAGCCCCTCCAGTGAGGATTGCGTTTCTCTATCTCCACAAACCAAAGTCTAGAAGGGTCTCTATTGTGGTATTGGGTATGTTGTATGGGCCATTGTGGTATGGGCCAACAAGCTGTGCATACAAAGACCTTTTCTGGTGTTGTATACATGTTCCTTGAGTCTATCTCTGAGCATTCCTGTCAGCCTAAATATTTCTGCCATGACACATTTCCCTTGATACTATATAAAGTTCATTACTGCTTCTAATTTAAATCATACCAGTGGTCCACACCTTTATTAAATTTTGATTCCTAAGTTCTAGGAAGATTTTCTCTAGATTCAAAATATTTTCTTTTTTTTTTACACAGAAACTCTAAAACAAAATTGGATTCCAAATCAATACATTATAAATGCCCAAACTATGGTTCATTAAGATGAACTCCAAGCAAGCAGCTAAATAGTCAGATTAAATAATTGTATGGGAAAATGGTTACCTGCCAAAATGTTTGTATTTCTGTCCATTCAGTTCTGAGATTTACACAGTTCTGCCATGCAGTATTTCCCTGCCTTATTTCAATAACACAGTGAAAGGAGAAGCAGCAGATGAGATTATCTCTATGTCATGCTGCTTTCTTGAGCAGAATGTGAGGAAAAGGGGGATAGCAGTTTCAAGGCCCCCCTTTTCATCATGGTAATACCGCAGCCAGTAGGAGGTTTCAAGTCCCCTTACAGGTGAGGGCGTGGTCTCTCGGGGGGCTTGACACCTGATAGGTCAGGTAGGTAGAAGGTACTAGAAGCTGCTAGAACTTGAGGGGATAGTTATAAATAAGGGGTCCTGACTGGATTCTGGGCCAGTCAGCGCGGGAAGCATCAAGGAACAGAGCTCACCAAATAGCTTTGCAGCTCAGCGGAGCGCCAAGAAATAAAAGATGAAGACTTTACTGTGGCAGCTGATAGAGAGAGCTGAAGCTGAAGGTGGTGAGTCTTGGCTGAGGAAATGTCTTGACTTACCGGTGAGTCAGAGCGGCTGAGCCAGAGGCAGTGTGGAACCTGACAGGGAGCCTCGCTTAGAAGAAGAAGTGGGAGGCAGCCTGAGCAGTGGGGCGGAGTCCATAATGGAAGAAGAGCGGACCGCGGTGGTAGGACAGAGCAAGAAGACTCTGTCTGGAAGAGCCGCAGAGGCTATCAGGCCGAGAAGAAGGAAGAGCATGCCGAGGAAGCCGTACAGCCCGGCAGACCAGCAGAAAGAGGTACTGCAACACCTACAGCAAGCAGAGGCAGAAGAAGGAACAGTAAGCTAGGGGTGGAGAGAGAAGAGAGCAGGTCTCCCCAGGAGGCGGGGACATCAGGAACTCCCCCTATGCAGCAAGAGACCTTGGGTTCGATACCAGGTCACAGCAGCAGTAGGAGACAAAGAGAAGAGGATTATAAGAGAAGAAGTGTAGGAAATGAGAGGGAAGATGCTAAAGCTGGTGAGTGTGAGCAGCTGAGTATGCTGTCTTCAGTGTCATCAATGCTTCTGCAGCTAGCAAATAGCTTGTCCACAGCTCCTATGAAGAATGTAAGCAGACAAGGCAGTGATGATTTAGCCTCAGTTTGGAGAGGTGATGCTGGGGCAGAGTTTTTTGAGAAGGAGGCTGAGAAAGAAGTAACAAATAATGGTAAAAACAAAGAGGTGTTGGGTAAGAATTCAATGGCAGATATGAATAAGGAATTTATGCCTTGTATTCTTTCCCCATTAGGTTTCCATGTGAATGTCAGTGTTAAAGAGAAAATATGGCGTATGGAGTTTATTGAAATTCTTTCTTTGCTCCCTAATCAGAAAGATTTTTATTACAAATATGAGAAGGATAAAAACGAGGAAGATAAAAAGAAGCCAATTGCAAGATCTTTCAATAATTGGCTTCAAGCCTTTGCTATTTTCTCTAGTATTCTGTGTGAGAAATTTCCTGAACACAGTACAGGATTATTTCAACACATTGATATTATACTAGAGGCATCTAAGAATTTTGGTGGGCTATCATGGTATTTCTATGATGAAGCCTTCAGACAAAAAATGGCGGTTAATCCAGGTATCAGATGGGGTAGCAAAGATGTGGGCCTCTGGTTAAACCCTTTTGTTCCACAGAGGCCCCTTCCCCCATGCCTGAATAGCACAGCAGTTAATAGTCAAGTAAGTAATTATAGGAAAGGGGTGTGTTTCTCATTCAATGATGCCCAATGCAAGTGGCCCAATACATGCCGTTTTAGGCACGAATGTGCTTTTTGTTCAGGACCACATCCTATAAGTAAATGTTTCAAGAAGGCGGCTCAACAGGTGAGTAAGGAGAATTTTCTCAAAAGCCAACACACCAGTGAAAGTGGAAAACATGGAGCTCTGGCTGCCACTATATCCAGACCAGGTGACAGCACAGTTAATTAGGAAGGGTTTCACGGAAGGATTTGATCTACCTAGTTTTGATGGTGTAGGATGTAATTTTGTACATAATTTAAAATCTGTGGAGGAACTTTCAGATATAGTGAGGGATAAGCTATTTAAAGAATGGAGGGAGGGTAGGATTGCAGGTCCTTTTGATTCCCCTCCATTTACAAATTTTCGTTTATCCCCGTTGGGTATTATTCCTAAGAAAGAGCAAGGAAGTTTCCGACTTATTCATCATCTATCATACCCGTTTAAGAACTCATTGAATGATCAATGCAGTGAGGAACTGTGTTCTGTAGCATATTCTTCATTTGAAGAAGCAATTGTAAAGTTACAAAAAATAGGGAGAGCAGCATTATTAGCTAAAGCTGATATAAAATCAGCCTTTAGGCTGCTTCCTATCAATCCGGCCAGCTTTAACTCGCTTGGTTTTCAATTTGACGGAAAATACTTTTTTTGATAAATGTCTCCCGATGGGATGCTCGGTCTCCTGCTTCTATTTTGAGAGCTTTGCAACATTTTTGGAATGGGTAGTCTCAAAGGAAGCAAAATCGGGTAATCTATTGCACTACCTGGACGATTTCCTGTTTTTGGGAAAGGCAGGTTCTAGAGAGTGTGAGAGATTGCTTTTGAAGTTTTTTGAGGTTTGTGATAGATTTGGCATCCCATTGGCAGCAGACAAGACCATTTTCCATCAAATTGCATTGAATTTTTAGGAATAGAGATAGATTCAATGGCAATGGAATTTAGGCTTTCGCGGGGGAAGATTGAGAATGCCTGCTGTGTTATTTTGAAAGTGGTACGGCTAAAGAAAGTGTCCATCAAGATGATGCAGCAGTTGTTAGGATCCTTGGCCTTTGCCACTAGGGTTCTCCCTATGGGCATGATTTTCTCACGGAGGATGTATTTGGCTATTGCGGGTTATAAAAACCCTTATGCACATATCAGAGTGACTCAGGACATAAAAGAGGACCTACTGGTATGGCATAAATTCCTGGTTGAATTTAATGGCAGGTCAGCTTGGCAAGAAGAGTTTGTAGTAGATGACGAATTCAAATTATATTCAGACGCAGCAGGATCTACCGGTTTCGGAGTAATATGGAGGTCACATTGGTGTGCGGAACAGTGGCCAAACAGCTGGAAAGTGAATGGTTTATTAAAAAACATAGTGTTGCTAGAATTGTTTCCAATTGTGGTTGCTATTGAATTATGGGGATCACAATTTGAAAATAAAAGAATCCTGTGTACAACTGACAACAAAGGTGTGTTATACACAGTTAACTGCCTGTCATCGAAATCCAGGCCAGTAATACGGCTGATTAGATATTTGGTGTATAAGTGTTTAAGTCTAAATTTATGGATTAAGGCTGAGTATATAAAAGGTAAGAATAATATATTGGCGGATTCCTTATCCAGATTTAAAATGGATCATTTTTTCCAGCTGCACCCAGAAGCGGACGTGAGAGGATTGTTTGAGTATGAATGCTGCGTGTTTTACCATGACATACAGCAGTTCTTACTAGCTTGTCCCTTGTTAACACATAAGCACTGCAGTACTAGTGAAAATGAATAACAAATACTTCACTCGCGCAAATATGATTTGTGTATAAATAATATATTAATATTGGGTAGGTGTTGCTTTAAATGGTTATATATCTATATACCATACAAAAGATCAAATAAATGGAAAGCTGTGCTTACCCTCTCTGTGTACTTGAAACTTGCGCAAAATTGCAATATAAAGTGCCTGTGATACCTTATACCAATAAAAAAAACTTGTGCAAAAATGCAATATGGTAAAATGCCTATGATCCTTACTACCAATACAAAAGGTACATATAATGTGAGTCCTTCTAAATAAAAACAAAAAGTCCATCAAATACAAAAGCCCATAGTGACTTGCTTTCTATAATCTTCATCAAAAAGTGCTCTGTGCTTCCATGCATTCACTACTTGTGCCCCTCCCAAGGTGTGCACTCATCCAGTATGGACGCTCTCAGCCTACACTTGGACAGGTCAATCAGGCTTTCTTTTGGCTGCTATACCATTGCCAGTCATCTGCAGTGGATCCACATCTCAAGTGGAAGATTTAGATGAGAAGAGAAACCAAGGGGAACAACATAGCGTAATTCTGTATTTTATTGTTTAAAAGTCAAATGGTAGCATGCTCTTACAAATAAGGTGCCCAGCCTGGCACCAGGGATTGTCAGCTGATTCACCAGAAGAAAGATGGCCACTGCTGCTTTTTGTCCCCTAGAGCCAGTGTGCATTCCAATGAGCAGATATGACATCACTGGAAGTCCCCGCCCTCATACATTTCATCATACAGATATCATCAGGAGGCGTCATCTTTCTTCTGGTGAGTTGTGTTGGTATTAAGTATTACAGGCACTTAACATTGCAATTTTGCTCAAGGTTCTTGCACACGGAGAGCGTAAGGACAGCTTTCCATTTATTTTAACTGTAGTACTTGTGACTGGCTCTTTGCGCTTTTTCCTCTCTCCTCCAGACTGAGGTCTGCTGTAACATTTCTTTACAGTTTAATAAGAAATACAGTTCAGTATTTAGTGTCTTTACATCTGCCTATATTTTGTTCATCTTTTAGTGAAGTTGCTTTCATTCAAATAAAACATAAAATCGTCTGCCTTTGCATTTTTTCATAAATACTTCCAGTAAGCTACCAAATTGCATTTTACATTCTAAAATATTATTTGATAGCATTATTTTTTCTATATTCTTTTAAGCTGTTTATTAATATTGTATGTAAATGTTTTACTGTGCTTCAGTATGCTGATTTACAAGGTAAGAAAGGCTTAGCTAACCACAAACTGCTTTTGTTAATTGATACATAATTTAAAACACTGTATTTTATCAACTCTCTATCAGTACAGTTAATATTATTTTACTTAGCTTTAATAATTAGGTTGTGTTTAACAATCTGTGAGCATATTGATTTTTTCATTATCTCCTACCTGGTGTTACACACAGGGTAATACCTATAATTAGCTTTATTTTATTTTCTTCCATGTAGGCTGAATCATCTAACCCTAGGAGGCTATCTACAGTTGACCATGTTGATTTTTGCTTGCACATTTCTTTCATAGCTGTTAGGCTGGAATATATTATCTAGTTTAATCCTTCTACATCCTACAGTGATTTTTTATTTTAAGAAAAGTGAATCCTGGCTGTAAACCTATATTAGTGCATGCATAGGAAATTAGACAACAACTAGGCATAAATACAAAACAAAGAGAGCATGGATGTAAAGGTTACAAAGATGTTATTTATTTTCATTATTTATATAGCACTAACATTTTGCAGTAGTTTCTGTATGTTTAGGTTTTAGACCTCGTTCACACTAAGGCGACCTGTCAGGCGACCTGGTCGCCTGACAGGTCGCCGTAGGTCGCCTGCCATAGAGAAGCTGTGGACCCGTTCTAATAGGAGCGACACAAGTCGCTCCGACTTAGAAAAAGGGTCCGGAGCTTCTTTGGGGCAACCTGGAGCGACCTGCATTGACTTCAATGTTATGAAGTCCGTGCCGGCCGCTGTGAGGTCGCCCCGGCAAGTCGGATCGCCCCAGTGTGAACGGGGTCTTAGGGGTTTGAATGCAGAAGTTCTGTATTGCAAGGCATTAGTAACTAATCTTATGTGCCACTGTGCTGCCACACAACATAACACAATATAACACAAAATGACAGTTTGTAAAGTTATATATTGTAAGGAACAGTATATACATGCATGTACTTGTGAATATTTAATATAACTGAAGTGAATATTTAAAAACATTTAAAAACATGCAGTACCATCTTCAAATTAACCACAGGGACAAAACTTAAAAAATGAAATCATAGAAACTATGTACAAAACCTAGGCAAGTGCTCACAATTATAAACCACATGTGTGCTTAACAATGAGCATTGTGCTCCTCTTGCTTTGGGGCACTTTTAAAATGAATGGGAAAAAAAAAAAAGCCAGGAAGAGAGGGTGGTCATATGACCTGTCAAAATTACAGTATATGATAGGCCTCCACTCCAATCACAGAATTTCTGATGCAGCTTTAAGTAGAGATAACTATGTAGGGACTCTTCATGCTCCACAATGTAGCTTACATTTCATGTAAGGATCATAAAATGCAGTCTGTGGTATGGAGTACCGGTAAGGTATCCAGTGTAGAGAAGATATATCTTATGATATAGGGAAGTGAAGATATGGCTTATGAAGGTAAGCCATATCCACTCTGGGCTATAAATAGACCTGATAGTGCATATAATCATCACATCATATCATGTCATCATGGTAATGGTGCTGTGACTTAAGCATGAGGTATGTATAAAGAGACTTTCTCACTCAGCCTGACTTTGCGTACCTCAATTAGAAAATGTCTATCTATTTTCCTCTTTACCAAATTACATATCCAACTGTTATCAAATAAGTTTTACATTCTAGGCATACAAACCATTTTTGATAAGGGTTCAAACATGACAAAAGCTCAAGCTCCACCAAGTTGCTAGCATGTTATGTAAATTCCATTAAAAAAACTGTAAATTAGTTCATTTTTCAGCCTTTATGTTTCATGCTCTAAAGAAACAAAGCAGTCTATAATATCATTATGAGCATAAATGGTTTGGTTGAATTAAATAAAAGAAAATGTTTAATCTCAATCTATCTACTACCAATGTAATTTATCTACATATTAATCTGCCTGCTAATCTAATCCTACTTATGAAACAAAGTTACTAATAGGGTACATTTTTTTATTGATTCATTTGTGAAATTAGTTAATTGAAAAAATATGTACATACCCCTAAATATGATTAAACAGGACTCAGCCAGCAATTTTTGGAAAGATTCATCCTTTGTATTATATGATAATCATTGAGTGAAGCTCCCTAGTTCATATCTTGCCAGGATGAATCTTGATAGTACAATAGCAGCTATATTTTACCTTCGGACTAATCTTTGTGGTGGGTGTTTTGGCAAATCCTGTTAAATAATGGGAATATTGTTTGGTTCACTAGCAGACATGCTCTCCATAATTACATATTTTTTTAATGTTAAAAAGATGGTGCCATCTCCCACAATAAATCAGTCCAGTACACCAGGCAGGCTGCTATCCCCATAGTAAGGAAATGGTTAGCATTCATCCTCTGCAATGCTGGTACCAGCCTATACACTCGCCAGTATTAGGAGGTGCTTTAAATGATTGACTTAGCTTCCCTTATGTGTATGTTCTGTTGATCATAGTCAGTGTGCCATTATTAACTGCTAATTATCTGCTGTTTTTACACATGGACACAAAGTCAAATTGTGACTTTTTGGAAATACAGTATGTCTACCACCCATGAGTAAATTTACACGCAGAGATTTTCCTAACTGAAGTCTTACTAAATAGAAGGATGGGATATAAGTAAAAATCCATAGAGTCACACCAAGGGATAGATAGATAGATAGATAGATAGATAGATAGATAGATAGATAGATAGATAGATAGATAGATAGATAGATAGATAGATAGATAGATAGATAGATAGATAGATAGATAGATAGATAGATAGATAGATAGATAGATAGATAGATAGATAGATAGATAGATAGATAGATAGATAGATAGATAGATAGATAGATAGATAGATAGATAGATAGATAGATAGATAGATAGATAGATAGATAGATAGATAGATAGATAGATAGATAGATAGATAGATAGATAGATAGATAGATAGATAGATAGATAGATAGATAGATAGATAGATAGATAGATAGATAGATAGATAGATAGATAGATAGATAGATAGATAGATAGATAGATAGATAGATAGATAGATAGATAGATAGATAGATAGATAGATAGATAGATAGATAGATAGATAGATAGATAGATAGATAGATAGATAGATAGATAGATAGATAGATAGATAGATAGATAGATAGATAGATAGATAGATAGATAGATAGATAGATAGATAGATAGATAGATAGATAGATAGATAGATAGATAGATAGATAGATAGATAGATAGATAGATAGATAGATAGATAGATAGATAGATAGATAGATAGATAGATAGATAGATAGATAGATAGATAGATAGATAGATAGATAGATAGATAGATAGATAGATAGATAGATAGATAGATAGATAGATAGATAGATAGATAGATAGATAGATAGATAGATAGATAGATAGATAGATAGATAGATAGATAGATAGATAGATAGATAGATAGATAGATAGATAGATAGATAGATAGATAGATAGATAGATAGATAGATAGATAGATAGATAGATAGATAGATAGATAGATAGATAGATAGATAGATAGATAGATAGATAGATAGATAGATAGATAGATAGATAGATAGATAGATAGATAGATAGATAGATAGATAGATAGATAGATAGTGTTTACATATGTGCTGATTAGTTATTCACCATCATTTCCTTTGAGAAATACTTCTTATGACACAATGTAAACTGTATTTTTTCCATCTCTTTATTCTGCAAATGAGGATACCAGGATAAATGTTGTAATTGTGACAGTAACTCACTAGGCCAAACCTGACATGTTTCTAATTACCTGCTAAAATTGTCGCTGTCTCCTAAAGTGCAAATTATCACCCGAAATGACAAGAATAATGAATGAGTAACTCTGATGTAATGCAACAATTAGACCTTAAAGACACTGTCTAATATGGTAATTCTGAACACCCACTCCCTGTTATTAAGTGGCTGATAATTATTTAATTATCTGTCTGCCAGAATGATTTACTTCATTTATTCAGTAGTAGATATAGACCAAAAACAGCAAGACTTAAGGTCACAATGTACTGTCCAGGAGATAACTAATGTTTGTTTGTGGGGCTTTACCTCATACTATCATAACCAATTAAACAAGCTAAAAACATTTTCTGCTTATTGTCAGAGTAGGTGGCAGACCAGGATGAAACTAAGAAAGCTAGCTTTGCATGGTACAGCTTTGTTTGTAAATGTTTAAAGCTGAATTCCATCCTTACATTCAGTCTTGCACAGATGTACAGGCTCCTCTTCTGTAACAAAACTCTCTATTCTGGTTTCACTGCTTACTGTGAATTTCCTACAGTGAGTATTAAAAGCTGCAGCAAGTTGTTTAGAACCTGCCTCATTTCCTGGATGGAAGGCATCCAGAATCTTCTAAAACTTTTTTTATATACATTTGAATCCCTGAATCAGGCAAAGGCAGGGGAGACATTGGGGGCAGAGCAGTGTTGGTTTTAGTGTGTTGGAAAGTTGGGGGGGGGGGCAAGGGAGGGTTGTGTGTAGTGTGTGGGGAGAAGTTGGAGGCAGAGGAAGGTTTTGTGTAATGTGTAGGGAGAAACTGGGGGCAGAGGAGAGTTGTGTTTAGTGTGTGCGGAGAGTTTGTTGGGGCAGAGGAGGGTTGTGTGTAGTATATGGGGAGAGGTTGGGGGGCAGAGGAGGATTGTGTATAGTGTGTGGAGCCAAGCTGGTGGGGCAGGAGAGGGTGTGTATGGTGTGTAGGGAGAGCTTGGGGGCATAAGGAGGGGTTGTGTGCAGTGTATGAGGGAAGGAAGAGGAGGGCTGTGTGTAGTGTGTGGGGAGAAGTTGGGGGTAGATGAAGGTTGTGCAAAGTGTATTTGGACATGTTGGGGGGAAAGCGGAGGATTGGCTGGGATAACAGGAGGATGGAGCTGGAATGGGAGACTTGTTACTCCTGAGCTGAGAAAGAAGATAGGGAAAATATAAGGCTGCTTTCACATTGATGGGATTTTGCTGCATCTTTGCCTTGCTAGAAATGAAAGAACAAATAATTCTTCCCACTGGGTGTGGTGCATTTTGAAAAGTTCTACATGCTGCATCTTTGGTGCACCCAACAATTTAGCTCCCCATTGAAATGAATGGAAATTGCATCAAACATGCACTACATTTTTGGTGTGTTTTTTGAGTCTGCATGCTGGGAGTCAAGCAAAAAATGCATTGGAAATGCATGAAAAACACACAAGAGTTTTAAATGCTGTGAAAACACCATTGGACAGCAGCACATAAGATCTGGGGGTGCTGAGAGATTGCCTAGACTTATCACCCCCACATCAGATGGGAGCAACTAGGAGCCTGAGAAGATTCAAAAATACGCAGCTGATGGGAGAAGCTAGAAGGCTGCTAAATTGAAAGAATGTCTCTCTAATTTGTATTTCAGAATAAAAAACTACCTCATTCCCGAAATGTAGAGTTGTGCTTTTCAAGTAATCTTTTCTGAATTTGTGACATTTTATGAAACCTTTTAGACAATATCATATGGTACTACAAAAAAAATATCACATGCTAAGCTAAGTGTTTTGCCAACTGGTATACAGTTGGTAGCTTTACTTATTTATTTTTTAAAAGTAACTTTTCCCACACTTCGTATATCTGTTGTAGCCCCTTCTTCCACTTCTAAATCCAGGCCTATTACTGCTGGATCAAAACATTAAGCCTAGCAGCTAAATAGACAAATGTTGGAGTTATTTAGATTGGTGTGGTTGATGCTGGTGTATTTAAGCCAATCAATTATGTAAAGCTAAAATCTATTAAACATGCTAAATATGTGATGCCAGAATACTGTGTCATTAGCACTTTCTGTGAGTTTCATAAAAGGGCTGACCCTCTTCCCACTGAATGGTATCTTTTATTTATTTATTTTTTGCATTGGTACATGTCCTCCATGGCAGTGCTTAGTTCCCTCCCCATGCTCTTTGTCTGCCAACCTCTTGCTTATTAACCTTGAAAATTGCCAGAATTGATTTTCAAAACTCACCCAGCATTGAACTTAATAGGATTCTGACTAGAGCTTGCAATTTGAGGAATTGATAATGAGTTTGATGAATGGTGCGTGAATTGAACCCAGGTTTGTTTGTAACTATTATCAGTTGCTATAAATATATACTCTACCCGATGAGAATACTATGTAACAAATAATATTTAACAAATACATAACAAAACAGTACCTTTCCTTCAACTTTTGCTCAATCATTATATCTAAAGTGGGATGTATAATTTTTGCTGTAATTATTCACTTATGAAAGTGGGAACAGGATCATTGTAAGCCAGAGAATATACTCTACTTTAACTTGGATCTGATAAAAGGGCTCATTCATACCAGAATGCAGTGCTGGAAACCTGAGTTCAGTGTGTACTTCTCTCAACGCATTCAAAATGTATTCAATGTGCGATCTGCTGCAGATGTAAATTTATTCCTAATAACATCCCCAATGCATAATGCAAATACACAGCACCTTTGCATGTGACAGATCACATGGTACCGTAGTACTATGCGATCCGGTGCAGAACGTTTTTGAAAAGTATGCATGCACTACTTTTCCTGTGATTAAAGTGGCATTTCAGGCAATTCAAATTGGCTGAAAATTGCACTGCGCATTCCTGTGTGATTCAGGTGTGAGCCAGCCTTAAGACCATTAGCTAAAACGCATGCATCAAGAACATATACTTTCTGTATTAGGTCGCCCCATGAGGTTTATGTACATTTTGTTCATGGGTTTTTGCTCATGCTTTATTTTTTTATTTATTTTTTTGTCAGTAAATTAGTGTAAGGCCTTGTTCACACCTTTACATTTTTTAGTGTGTTTTCAGTTTTGCAGAAACACACTAAAGTCCATTTAACATGGTTTCCAATGGGTCATGTTCACATCTTTGCATTTTATGGAAAGGGACAGGGACCAGCAGGTTGTGATTTAAGTTCTGTGGACTTCAATGGATCAAAAATGTGTATTGAAAAATGCAAAATTCACCTGGAATTTGCATCAACTGCAACCTGCATAGGCGTGAACCAGGCCAAAAAAAGTCCCTGATCCTTTCCAAAAATGCAGTGGCTGAAAAAACATAGAAAAAAACATAGATGTGAACATGTCCCATAGGAAACAATGTCACATGAACTGTAGTGCATTTCTGCAAAAAGGACCTAAAAACGCATAGGTGTGAACCAAGTCTAATCGGACATACCTCTGCCTATTTAACATTGGGCAGTATGAAAAACAATGCACAAAACCATGCACATAGTTGAACAGTGTGAACTATACAATTTACAGCACTATGTAAAAGTTGGAACAGTGTGCAGTATTCAGTGTACCAAACAGCGTACAGTAGAAATACATTAGCAGATTTTAAGGGGGGGTCATAGATGGATTGAAATGTGGCCGATTGAATAGGAACCGGACAAATTTTGATTCATGTGTGACCACTGCAGTTAACCGCTTCCATACAGAGCAGTTAGACCCCCTTCCTGCCCAGACCAATTTTCAGCTTTCAGCACTCTCACACTTTGAATGACAATTGCTCAGTCATGCTACACTGTAACCAAACAAAATTTTTATCATTTTTTTCACACAAATAGAGCTTTCTTTTGGTGGTATTTGATCACAACTGGGGGTTTTTTTTTTCGTGATATAAGCAAAAAAAGAGCAAAAATTTTGCAAAAAAAACACTTTTTTTTAGTTTCTATTATAAAATTTTGCAAAAAATTAATTTTTCTTCATACATTTGGGCCAAAATTTATACTGCTACATATCTCTGGTAAAATTAACCCAAATTAGTGTATATTATTTAGTCTGTGTGAAAGTTATTGAGTCTAGAAGCTATGGTACCAATTACTGAAAATTTATCACACCAGATGTACTGATGGCCTATCTCCTTTCTTGAGGCCCTGAAATGTCAGGACAGTACAAATACCCCCCAAATGACCCCTTTTTGTAAAGTAGACAGTCCAAGGTATTTAGTAAGAGGCATGGTGAGTTTTTTGAAGTTATAATTTTTTCCCACAATTCTTGGGAAAATGAAGAAAACATTTTTTTTTCTTTTTTTTTCCCAAAACGTTGTCAATTTATAAGCTATTTCTAACACATAGCATGTACACAGCAAAAATGACACCCCAAAATTCATTCTGCTACTCCTTCTGAGTATGGTGATACCACATGTGTGAGACTTTTACACAGCCTGGCCACAAAAAGAGACTCCACGTCCAAGTAGCACCATAAGGCGTTTTAGGAGCATAAATACACATAAAACTTTCTTACTACCTATCACACTTTTCAAGGCCCTAGAGCACCAATACAATGGAAAAGTCCACAAAATGACCCCATTTTGGAAAGCAAACACTCCAACGTATATTCTATGAGGCATTATGGGTCCTTTGAACATGTCATTTTTTTCCACAAGTTTTTGGAAAATGTGGGA
This sequence comes from Pelophylax lessonae, assembly GCF_965119305.1. Taxonomy (NCBI): domain Eukaryota; kingdom Metazoa; phylum Chordata; class Amphibia; order Anura; family Ranidae; genus Pelophylax; species Pelophylax lessonae. The sequence continues at coordinate 287,877,944 of NC_138768.1, forward strand.
AAAAAATGAAAAAAAAATTTTTTTTACACAAAGTTGTAAATTTATAGAATATTCCTAACACATAGCATGTACATAGCAAAAATGACACCCCAAAATACATTCTGCCACTCCTCCTGAGTATGGCAATACCACATGTGTGAGACTTTTTCACAGCCTAGCCATATAGAGGGGCCTAAACCTCCAAGGAGCATCATCATGCATCCTAGCCACTTGCCTAGGCCTATTTTTGACATTTGGTGTTTACAAGCTAAAATCAGTTGTTTTTGCTAGAAAACTACTTAGAACTCCAAAACATTATATATTTTTTTTTAGCAGAGACCCTAGAGAATAAAATGGAGATTATTGCAATATTTTTTATCACACCGTATTTGCGCAGCGGTCTTCCAAACGCATTTTTTTGGGAAAAAAAAATCACTTTTTTTAATTAAAAAATAAGAAAACAGTAAAGTTAGCCCAATTGTTTTCCATAATGTGAAAGATAATGTTACGCCGAGTAAATAGATACCCAACATGTCATGCTTCAAAATTGCGCACGCTCACAGAATGGTGACAAACTTTGGTACTTAAAAATCCCCATAGGCGACATTTTAAAAATTTCTACAGGTTGCTATCTTAGAGTTACAGAGGAGGTCTAGGGCTCAAATTATTGCTCTTGCTCTAACGATCGCGACGATACCTCACATGTGTAGTTTGAACACTGTTTACATATGTGGGCGGGGTTTCCGTATGCGTTCGCTTCTGCGCGCGAGCTCGCGGGGACAGGGCGCTTTAATTTTTTTTTTTTTTTACTATTTATTTTATTTATTATTTTTTATTTTTACACTGTTTTTTAAAAAAAAAAAATTGATCATTTTTATTTCTATTACAAGAAATGTAAACATTACTTGTAATAGAAATAGGCACGACAGGACCTCTTTTTTGTGAGATCTGGGGTCAAAAAGCCCTCAGATCTCACAAGTACACTAAAAGATAGAAAAAATGAAAAAAAAAATTAAAAAAAATTAAATAAAATGAAAAAAAAAAAGGGACCTTTAAACTGGTTGCTAGGCAATGACGTTTGCCGTAGCTCCGGTCCTCCAAGACCATAGAGTCAAGTGAGGGCAAGCTTGCCCTCACTCGACATCCTGTCTGTGAGGATCTGGGACCGGATCGTTTTCCCCGCTGCCGGCGGGTCCGGTAAACGGGGAAAAGGACCAGAATGCAGCGGGAGGGGGGGGGGCACCTCTTTCGCCACCCCGGAAGGGTGATCCCGCGGCGAATCCGCCACTGGGACCACCCTTATCGGAAAGCCAACCGTCCACCGTTTAAAATAATACCAGGGTTATGGCAGCTATCTGCTGCCATAACACCGGTATTTAGTTTTAAACGGAAGACGTATATAAACCTTTTTGGACTTGGACATGGTGGCTGTATGAAGGGTGACAGGTACTCGGGTACTTTGCTGGGCAGGTGACAGGTACTCTGGTACTGATGAGCAAGTGGCAGGTACTCGAGTACTCCGATAGGCAGGTGACAGGTACTCGGGTACTCTTATGGGCAGGTGACAGGCAGGTGATAGGTACTGATGAGTAGTACTGATACTGATAGGTGATACTGATACTGTACTGATGATGGGTACGGATGATCAGTACTGATACTAATAGGTGATAGGTACTGATGGGTACTGATGAGTACTGATGAGTAGTGATGGGTAATGATGAGCAGGTGGCAAGTACTCGGGTACTTCAGGTGTCAGGTACTCTGATGAGCAGGTGGAAGGTACTCGGGTACTCTGTTGGGTAGGTGACAGGTACTTGGATACTCTGATGGGTAGGTGACAGGTACTCGGGTACTCCGATGATGGGTACTCAAAGTACCAGAGTACCTGTCGTCAGAGTACCCGAGTACCTGTCATCAGAGTACCCGAGTACCCATAATCAGAGTATCCGAGTACCCGTCATCAGAGTACCCGAGTACCCGTCATCAGCTTACCCGAGTACCCGTCATCAGAGTACCCGAGTACCCGTCATCAGAGTACCCGAGTACCCGTCATCAGCTTACCCGAGTACCCGTCATCAGAGTACCCGAGTACCTGTCATCAGAGTACCCGAGTACCCGTCATCAGAGTACCCGAGTACCTGTCATCAGAGTACCTGTCATCAGAGTACCCGAGTACCTGTCATCAGAGTACCCGAGTACCTGTCATCAGAGTACCCGAGTACCCGTCATCAGAGTACCCGAGTACCCGTCATCAGAGTACCCGAGTACCTGTCATCAGCCCATCAGAGTACCTGTCATCAGAGTACCCGAGTACCTGTCGTCAGAGTACCCGAGTACCTGTCATCAGCCCATCAGAGTACCTGTCATCAGAGTACCTGATGGGCTGGTGACAGGTACTCGGGTACTTTGATGGGCTAGTGACAGGTGCTCTTTATTGGGGGGGGGGCAATCAGTGTGTTTGGGGTGCACTGTACTTGGTAACTAGCTGTTACCACAATCTCCTCCTCACACAGGATCAGTGTGTGAGGAGGAGAACACGGTGACAGCTAGTTACCGTGTTCTCTGATGACATTTGTGACCGGCTGTGATTGGACACAGCCGGTCACATGGTAAAGAGCCAATTTCATTGGCTCTTTACCTAGATCGGGGATCGACTCTGTCCGAGGGACGAGCCTCGTCCCCGATCGCCGCGCTGCGCGCCCCCGGGGGCGCGCATTAAGGAAGGAACGAGCGGCTCACGCTGGAGCCGCTCATGTGATCGGCTGTGATTGACACAGCCGATCACGTGGTAAACAGCCAATTTCATTGGCTGTTTACCTTGATCGGGGTTGGGCTCAGTCCGAGGGACGAGCCTCACCCCCGATCGCCGGGGGCGCGCAGTAGCGGGGAGATCCGGGCGCCGTCATATGACGTCCGCCCGGATCGAGAAAGGATTTGTGCCGACGTCATTTGACATGACACGGTACGGAAGGGGTTAAACAGAAGTCAATCGACTGATCGACCTCTGTTCAATCGCCCTGTCAGATAAAAGGCGCTTTATCAGCAACTGCAGACAATGGCTGATCTGTGTGTTCTGACAGTGGGGAAGTATCCCCATTGTTAGAATACAAAAGCACAGCTGGGAGGAATACCCCATCCACCTTGAATTTGTGGATGGGAGAATTAGTTAAATTTTTTTCATTCAGCACATTGGCTGAATGAAAAAAAATGAAACCATGGTTAGCCAGCTTAAGATGTACAATACAGTTTATAAAGCGGAGTAGTGTGTAGTAAATAAAATATAATTTACAGCACAATTTAAATAGTGGAGCAGTGTACAGTATTCAATGTATCAAACAGTTTACAGTGTGTAATAGAGTTTAGAGTATATTTAGAGCATAGAGTTTAAGATGTACAACATAATGTATAAAGTGTAGCATGTGTGTCATAAGGCAAAGATGTGGTCAGGAATGGAGTCGGGTCAGGAACTGGCGATGAGGCAGAATCAGGATCCAAGTTCAGGTCAGGGTCAAGCCAGGTAGAACAAGGGAACAAACAGAGTGGCAGCAGGATGCAGGGAATAGCTGAAAGACCAATCAGCACTTAAATATGAGCAGGAGCATCTTTAAATAGCTAATTTGGAACCAGCATGCACTGAGTGCACACCCATGCACATGCGCGTGCCCATTCCCTATTCTGCTAAGAATTTTGCGCGCATGTGCATTTCTGCAAGCCAAACATATGGGGGGGATATAAAGTACAGCATCAGCAGTATGGTGACTGTAATATACAGCACAGTTTACATAGTGCAGTGGTCCATGGTATTTAGGTCCAGACATGCAGCCTGGATGGCCAAAAAAGAGGGGCAGTGAGCATGAGCCCCACTGAACCATACCAGGCCATGTACCTTCTCCATTGAGAGAGTACCTAGCAAGGGAAGTGGCAAAACCCCCCTCCCCATCTTCCAAGGCATCTTGTTCTCACAGTTGAGGGGACAAGGGCCTTTTACTTACATCTTTCAAAGGGGATATTGGGATCTTTGGGGGGTCTTATCAGAATCTGGAATATTCCTTTAGAAAAAAGGCACCCCAGATACCCCTCCTTATGTGACTGAGTACAGGGTACATAGTATTCATTCACAAAAAAACTGAAAAAGTAGGTACAATTGAAGTCAGCACATCTTCACCTCATTTACTGGGTTAAGCAGAAAAATACCACTGCAAGTCAAAATTACATTTTGTTAAGTGAAGAGCCAATACCCCTTTAGTAAATCAATCAATTTGTGGAAAAAAAGGAAAATATATACAATCATTACATTTTTGCATACCGTACGATTGTATTATGTGATTTTATTTTTATTTTTTAGATAGATTACTTCTTTTCTTTAACCCCCACTTCATTCCCACTTACCAAATGTAGCTCTGTTATTATTAATACCGTTTATTTTAAATTGAAAGTGAACATGTTCTCTCCCTTTAGTAAATCTGGGTCAAAGTAGTTGATTTACTAAATTAATGTAGCACCCTCCTAGGTAGGTGCTAGGAAAAGTATATGTGTGGCCCTGTCTGCTTATCAGGGGGGCCTGATCAGTTAGTGAGGATGTCATGTGTTTCCAGGTGTAATCTGTTGAGTCTGAGGAGTCTCCTCACTGTATCCAATGAGTGCCCTTGTTGGACAGTGGAGGAAATCTGGCCAATAGTGCACCAGAGTTTATAGATGTCCCAGTGGGCGGAGTTTGCGCAATGAACCCTGGGATTGGGTATAAACCTGGCGGGAACATGTGACAGAGCGTCTTTGGCAGAAAGCAGAGTCCCAGGAAGAGGCTGACGGATGTCTCTCCTCCTGTCAGATTGAGTGAAGGTGTCCTGGGAAGTCGGCCTGAAGGACCGGAGGTTGAACTGGGCTGCAGAAAGGGATCCAGATTGTTGCTGACCGAGTGGAGCTGCTGGGCAGAAGTTTCCAGGAAAAACAGTATTGTGAGTACTCGAAATCTGCCCAGGGGTCTTCCTAAGAGAGGGGGCCACTCCAGAAGGTCAAAGGCATCCAGGATCCAGCTAACTGGTAGTTGTGGCATAGAAAGGGGGTGCCAAGTGTTAAGCCCTGAAGATAAGGGAGTGAAAGGGGGAGCCAGTGTGGGCCCTGAAGCGTTCAGCAGTGCAGCAGAAGTGTACAAGTAACTACCTCAGGAAGGAGTACCTAAGGCACCTAAGAGAAGATTTCTTTAGTTGAAGCTCAGTTTCAAGAATAGCTCAGCGTTAACCGGCATCCAGCCAGGGTAAACCAGCGTCAAGTAAGCATTGGCAGCGTCAAGCCAGCGTCAAACAGTACTTCTTAATTGTCTCTGCCAAATTGTGCATAGTTGAGTTAAAGGAATATCCCACTCATCCCTTCTCCCATCCAAGTTCCTAAATAAATCAAAACCCCAAAGATACTGGACTGGTCATTGTCTCAGTGCTCACACTTGGAGAAACATGCTTAAATGTGCTGTTGTTGTTAGCGGCAACCCAGGGGGCAAAGGTTGGGGATAATCCTACAGAAGTTGCCAGTATGGGGGAGGGTTCCTACCATTAAATGCAGGAAGTATGTTCCCTCTAGATCACAACTAGCTAGGTGACGGTTGACAAAAAATAGGCATATAAACTACAAAGTATAGGAGACACAGGAGTTCTCCTGAAAGAGTCAACTAGGGGCAACAAGGAGTTAGTGAAAAATAATTTTATTAAGGATCAAAAACATTCACATATAGGTGACTCAAGGTGTAACACACATCACAGTTAAAAAACATATATCATAAAAACATTGGGATGAGCTGCAACAACCCGGGGTGTAATAAGGTGCACATGGTTGGGTCAATGAGATGGAGAAGGTAAGTAACCTTACTCAGAAGATTAATTGAAAAAATATTCAAAAGGATATATAAATGGGCCAGTCCCAACAGAAGGATAGCACTCAAGGTAGCGGGGCATGAAGAGGTGACTTCACTGCAATAGGGGTCCATCCAGGTAATTAAAGATCAAAGCAGCTGGATTAGTAGTGAATATTCAACATGCTATAACTGGCCAGTAGGGGTCCCCGTAGCCACGGTCCTGGGGAGATAATGACAAGGCAGGGAGATCGCAAGTCTTAGCCTGCAGTGTGAGTCACTCCGTGTTGCGGGGCAGTGTGGATGGCACAGGAATCTCTTAGTGGCAGAGATGGGGGACACACAGTACCTCATGCAGTGATGGGAATCAGTCAATGGTACATGCCGGTTGCAGGGAGTCCCGGGGAGTAGCAGAAAAGTTGCGGTGGGTGCTGGTCGGTCAATCGCTTCCTTGTGTCCTCCTTTGCTCTTCCGAGCATATCTGGGAGGAGGCGGGCTTGCGGCCCAACGTCACTCCGGATGTGGGTGGCGGCTTGCGCTTGTTCCAGCCGTAGATCGCACGATCACTGAAGTCCCAGGTGTAAGGTCAGAATGACGTGGGGCTGACGCATTTCACCAGCCTATCACTGGTTTCCTCAGAGCTGAGGGAGTGTCCTGCAGGGACTTCTATAAAAAGGCCCCTCATTGCTGGCACCTAATGGTAATCAAGACAGACACATCTAGTAATACATCATTGTGGCCACTGGGTATCCTCATGGAGATATTGCAGGTCACTCCCAGAGGAGTCATTCAGAACAGGGGAGAAAGCAATGTATATTTGGTAATACAGTAGCCCTCTAAAAGTAAACAGGGAAATAGAACAATAGGAATTAAAAAATACCGGATAAACAAAGAAATACTCAAACTTAAAGACACACTTAAATAGGTACAGAATAACTGTTCAACACTGTGACCATAGACCACCCTCAGCAGGGCAGTAAGTTACCTAGGTGGGAGGGGGAAAGAGAGAGAAGACCTTTCATCCAGGGGGGTCTTTGATGGCCACCGTGGAGAACATCACATCTCACCCATCAGAAGAACTGGTAACTACTCCCCCCGCTTGCAAAAACCATGATGCAGAGCAAAAAAAAAAAAAATTATAGAAGTATAAATTAGAAAATGTGGCCTGTGCTCTTGATTAATGTATACAGGGAGGGCTGACACCATGGACAGTCTCAATCTGTCAAGGTCCTATGCCTAGTTTCAGATTAGGTGCTTCATCATGGCTGATAAATACAGCCATAGCAGAGAGATCCGGATGGCAGAAATCCAGTTAGGGCACTGGTGGGAAGGAGGAGGCCAGTGGGGAGGACCAGATAGAAAAAGGCAGGAAGGAGGAAAGAAATAAAGGATAGATATAGAGGGAGGGCAGGTCAAGATTGCAGAGAAAATAGAAAGACAAACCACGGGGATGCAGTCCACTGCCTGTGCCATTACAGGGATGTTAGTCTGGGGGAGGTATTTATTTAATGTTCAAGGAATGGTTGGAGACTAAATTCAGTATTAAGGCCTATCGGGGCAAGAGACCCCATTTTATAAATCCAGTACTTTTCTTTTTGTAGCAAAATTGTATCAAAGTCCCCTCTTCTTAGGGGGAGCTTGAGTGCAAAAATGCCTCTTATTTTTAAACCATTGGGATTAGAGTTATGGTGTTCCAGGAAATGTAGTGGTATTGTTTTGTTGTCAACTTTTTTCTTGATATCTGCTACATGCTCACTAATTCTGACTTTCAACTGCCTTTTAGTCTTACCGATATAGGTTTTATTGCAAGGGCATATGAGTTGGTAGATTACCCGTGTAGTTTGGCAATTTATAAAGCTGTCTATTCGGAAGGACTTGGTACCGTCACAGTTTGTGAAAGAATCGGATTTAAGAACAAATTTGCAAATTGAGCATCTGCCAAAGGCAAACATGTCTTTTAATGGGGGGAGGGAGGATAACCAATCACCGCCTGTCCGTGTTCTTACAAATTCCAAATAGACCAGTGTGTCTTTTAGGTTTCTGGCCCTTCTAGCCGTAATTAGCGGTCTCAGGCCTACAATTTTGCTTATCAGGGGGGGATACAGTCAGTACTCTCCAGTGTTTATCTAGAATATTCTTGACTTGGCCCCCCTGTGTCCCGAATTTGGTAATTATCCGTGGGTGTAGGATATTGGGATTAGTTGGTAAGGCTGGCTCATCCCCCCTGATCAAGAGGAGGCTTGATCTATCTCTCAGTGCTGCCCTTCTGCGGGCTTTTTTAATCACTCTATTGGAGTATCCCCTTTCCCTAAACCTCTGGTGTAGGTCCCTGGCTTCAGTTTGGTAGTCGGACGGGTCCGAGCAATTCCTTTTAATACGTAAAAACTGGCCTACCGGGATACCCTCCACTAGAGGTCGGGGGTGGTGACTGTCAGCCGCCAGTAGAGTGTTTGCCGCCGTTTTTTTTGTGGAAGGTTTTAGTCTTTAGCTTGTGGTTCTCCTGAGAGATGAGAAGATCAAGGAACGGGATGTCGTTTTTGGTAGCCGTAAATGTCAGTCTAATATTTCTTTCCTTATTATTTAATTCTTCGATAAAGGTTCCCAGTTGGAGGAGGGTACCCTTCCAGAGGAGCAGGACATCATTGATGTACCTCAGCCACATGTGGCAGTGGCTGAGGTACATCGAGGATGGATAGACAACCTGCTCCTCCCATAGGCCCAAGTGTAGGCATGCGTATGCCGGTGTCCAAGGCACCCCCATACATGTACCCCTCACCTGTTGAAAATAAACATTGAGAAACTGAAAGAAATTATTCTTGAGCATAAAATCCAGAAGCTCAATCAGGAATTCGTTGTGTGCTCCTACTTTAGGGAATTCCTTATGCAGAAAATGTGCTACTGCCCTCAGGCCCCATTCATGTGGAATGGATGTGTAGAGAGTTTCTACATCAATGCCAACGAGAAGACAGTTTTCCTCTATTGTCACATTGGCAATTTGCTGCAGCACATCCCTCGTGTCCTGCACATATGAGGGAAGACCCCTAACCATTTCCTTAATTAGGGAATCAACATATCTGCCGACCTTCTCCAGCGGACCCTTTATCGCAGAGACTATGGGTCTCCCTGGCGGGTTGTCTAAGGACTTATGCAGTTTTGGTATCGTGTAGAAGGTCGGCAGATTGTAAGTGTCGACCCTAAGGTAGTAAGCCTCCTTTTTAGAAATTAAGTCTACCTCCCTGGCTAGACTAATTTTGCGGTTAAGGCCAGTGACAAGGGAGGGAAAGGGATTAGAGGACAATTTTTTATATTAGTAGTATCATTTAATTGTCTCAGAGTTTCCCTTTCATAAAGTTCCTCTCTTAGCAATACCACATTCCCTCCCTTGTCGCTGCCCCTGATCACCAGGCCGGGGGCCTCCTCCTCCTCCAACTCCCTAAGGGCCCTACGTTCCTTCCTTGATAGATTGTCAGAGTCTTTTTTATCCCAGTCAATCTTTTTAAGATCTTCCTGGACTAAGTCAAGGAAAATCTTGATATTTTTATGTTTAGATGGTGGTGGAATTTTGAGGGATTTTATCCAAAGATCAGCCTCTCTACGAACCGGATTAGCCTGTTCAGTCTGGGGGGGGTCACCCTCCTGTAGCAATGACGTCAAGATTTCAATAGCTTCTCTATCTGTTTCAGAGAAAGTAGGTTCTTGATTAGAGTCATTACTATTATCCTGATGCCACATTTGGAAGATGACCCTCCTCAGGAAGAGGCTGATGTCCTTAAATACCTCGAACTCTGACATAGAGGACACTGGTGAGAAAGATAATTCCCTACTCAGCAGTTTATAGTGTCTATCCTCAAGTTTGAAATTCGACAAATTTACCACTTTAAGGTCTCCGTCCTTAATGTCTATTTGTACGTTTTTTGGCTCCGAGATCTTGAAGATCTAGTTTTTTACTGATTGTCCCTCTCTCTTATTTTTGGCCCCTGTTTTTCCTTCTGAATACCGTTTGGTAGCTCCTGTCTTGCCTGACTTCCTGCCAACGTCCCTGGGTTTAGACTTACCCCTAAAAAAGTTTCTGATTTTTCAACTGAATCAGAATCACTCCCTGAGGACTGACCTCTGTTACAGCTAGGGGTTCTAGATCTGCTTCTATTTCTTGCTTTTGTAGGATCAAAGAAGTCCTCCCTTTCACTGTCCTGAATATTCTGTTTGAATTTATTTTGTTTGGTAAATTTTAGTGTTTTTTGGAACTTTTCGACCTCTTTTTTGAGACTTTCGTTTAGTTTAGTAAACTCTTGATCTTCTTTAAAGAGTTCAAGGGCTGACGTACTGATATCCAGTTCAGCTTGTATCTCTTTAAGTTGTATTTGTTCTTCCTCAATTATGAGGTTCATTAATTGGATACCTCTGGAGATACAATCTTGTTTCCACACCTCCAAAAATCTGGGGGTGTGGAGATGCTGAGCTGGAATCACCCTCTCTCTCAGGCCTCTAGGAATGACTCTCTGGGCCACATGTGATTGGAGCGAAGCTATATCTCATTTTCTATTTAATAGCTTAAGGGTTAGTTTCTTGCGATTCCTAAAAAGTTCAATATCTGTATTGGTTATTTCAGTTCTAGTATCAAAAGCAATTTCAATCTCTTGTTCAATGTTCTCATCAATTCTATACGCCATACTGGAGTGGTATGGTCACAGTTACACAAATAATGATCAATAAAACAAAAATCCTGTGTATATATATATATACACGATATGAGCCACACCACAAGTCACCATGTGATATTGCACAATATAGTCCTGACACCTCTAGGGGAGTATGATATGGATCAAAAGCAGATCCCAAAGAAACACTGACCAAAGGTTGGGGATACTCCTACAGAAGTTGCCAGTATGGGGGAGGGTTCCTACCATTAAATGCAGGAAGTATGATCCCTCTAGATCACAACTAGCTAGGTGACCGTTGACAAAAAATAGGCATATCAACTACAAAGTATAGGAGACACAGGAGTTCTTCTGAAAGAGTCAACTAGGGGCACCAAGGAGTTAGTGAAAAATAATTTTATTAAGGGGGACCCATATCCAGCAAAACAGCTGGGAATTATGCTACATGAGTATAGGCTGTTTATTTAGCAAATTATGCCCATACTGGGCAGGGAGAAATTGGCAGTAAAAATAACATGGTCATCTTATATTCCATTGCTTAACCACCTGATTTAAATTAGTGAAAACGTGCTTATTAGCAGTTTAAGGACAAGTATCAAACATAGAGTTCTTAAAGGACTCAGTCCATTTATTGAGGTAAATTTTAGGGCTGCCCACTTTTGTTCATCCAAGAAGCTGAAATAACACAAAGGATTACCCTTGTAATGGTTGGCACAGCTTAACACAACAACAAATGATTTTCTTCTTCCTGGCTATTTTACCACACTGCTTGGTCTGCTTAGTCTTTTGTATTATAATTTCAGCAAAGGCAACAGCTTGCCATACACTTAGTGAATTTCAAGCCAGTTCCATGAACCTGCCAAAGTTCTCTTTGTAAGTGACTCCGTTGCTACCCCCTTGCCCAACATCCTTTAATCGAAAGGAGCCAGATCAAAAATTGTTGGCTGAGCAGTGGCTGCATCCAATCAGATGCTGCCACTATTTGGGAATTCTGACAGGTGGAGGTGACTTTTAGAATGTTATGACAGCAGTCTGATATTCCTCCATCTGCACTGTACAGCAAAGATGGTGGAATCTTTGAGATTTGTTTCATTCATTCTGCATGCTGAACAAAAATAATATAACAATGTATGAGCAAATTAAAGGCTAGGTGCAATTAAAAAGAAAAAAAAAAAGGAAATGTACATTTTTTTGCAGATAAAAAATGTGCATTTATTATTTTTTGTATTAGGAGCCTCCAGCAGACCTCAGTACAAATATCTGCCCATACAGAAGGTGCAATTAAGGTAATATTACTGATGTGCAGAGTATTGAACTACGAGGGTGCTCAACAGTGCCCTCACATTCCTTTGAGAACTACAATGGAAGAAGGGACCTATAGTTCATTCATTCAAAGTACAGTTATAAAGAAAAATAATTCAATATGTAAAAACCAGACAGACTTTTAAGGCACCCACTCACAATCCTATATAATTACGTTATTTTATTTATATATCCATTAAAAGTAACATATTGGTAAAAATAGCTCAAATACACATTTTATAGAAAAATATGTCTAAAATGTGGATTATTACTATGCTACACATATAGAAATAGGGTTTTGTAATGCTGGTAGTGTGACATAACCCTTTTCGGATGAGGCTGATTTTACTATAATACAGTAAGTGTATTTGGCCTATTTTAACCAATATGTTACTTTTAATGGCTATATAAATGAAATATCTTATTTTTTTATAATTGTGACTGGGTGCCTTAAAAGCCCATCTGGTTTACATATATTGATTTTCATTATAATTCTTCATAATAGGATGCTGCACCTGTGTTATGAAAGCCCCAATGACATTTTCAATCATTCACAGAACAGATCGCTGTGAATGTATTAGGCAGATGTGTGGGCAGAGAACCGCATAACCTCATTGTTTTAAAATTGTGACAACGGATGTGTCACAGTGGGGGATCGGGGGAGCATAAATGCGGGTGTAACATGTTACTAAAGGTAAACTTATCCTTTAACTCTTTCTCTTGCTGGTCACACTGCCATATAGGTCATAAATCATTCTGATTCAAGTGTCTCTACATTCAGGCCTAACAGGCCTATGCACATGCCCAGAAGCAAGAGTTTCCAGAGGATAGCCCTGATTAAATGCAGACTCTTCCTATGTGTGGGAAAAACCCACTTATATTCAGTTAGAAACCTCCACTGGGCTACCTGTTCTGAGCTATCAATTACCTTTTTACAGGTAGAACTGTTTCTCACAGTGTCATTTACCATTGTGACAGACACACTTGCTGTCACATACCCCCCCCCATTTCAATCTAAGGGTTGGAACACCCCCCCCCCCCTCCCCAAATAATGATCACTTTTTTCTAAGCTTGTACAAACACCAATAACTATTTAATCTATCTTATTTTTGCTGTACCTGCCCCTCTGCCTCTACCACTGATTGTTGCTTTATTCATGAGAAACCGACAACTGAAGATTAATAGAATACAACACTTGTGGGAGTGTTGGATTCCTTGATTATCTAATCCTATAGTGGCATAGAAGGTGGTGGGAGAAACCATAGCCTGCAGTGCTCTAAGACAGGAGGTGTAGGGGGTACTAAGCCTTGGGGAGAATGTGAAGTTGAACCTTGCCCTAGGAAGGAGGGTGAAGGAGCAGAGAGGGAGGGTTGGATTTTCTCTACAGAAGTCTTAAAATATATGTAATCTCAATAACTAAAATATAATGTAAGCTTCAACATAATAAAGTCATTTTTAATAGTTTCAACACCAGACAATCCTACTATGAAGATAATTGTGCCAGCACTTCCTGTTAAAGAAAGTGACGACACTATGTCCCTATCTCCCAGTTTTTTCCTGAATTGATACACTTTTTGCACTTTCACAGTCCACCTTGCTGATGTACATTACACAGGTTTGTTTCAATGTCACCACTACCAGGAAATCCATCCTGAGAAATATGCAGAAGCTGATGTAGTGCAAAAACTGATGGATTGAATGCAGTTAGGAAGTTGCTGTTAAAGCTGGATACACACTATATCATTTTATTTAGATTTTTTTTTTAGATTTACCAAAACCATATAAGATGAGGTCAAACCCAAACTCATTCAATTTGTTTGCAATCAGGCAGGCCCTTGCACTACATAGTTGAAGGTAAATCCAAAGGAAATCAAACAACAAAAGTTGTATAGTGTGTATCCACCTTAAGAGGCTGCAGGTTACTGACATGCAACCAAGACTAAAAATGTGAAAACAACATTTCATTAAAAAGAATTCACAACCCTTTATAATACATAGTGCTTTAGCAAACTAAACGTAATGCAGTTGTTCGAGATTAAATGTAGTTTTAATGCTGTTTATAATTCTTTAATTTTATTTTTTCTGTTTTCAAAAATAAAACTCACAATAAAAATGATGCGGTTGTTTTAAAATGTTCAGTATGTGTCTTAAATTGTCTCTTGTCTAGATCATTCAGTTATGTGTTTATCAAATTGTTCAATGTAATAGTCAGCATTTAGAAAAAACTTTTTTAAAAATAAAAGATAATCTGTTCGCCAGAGCAACATTTTCTCTCTTTAGTTGTAATTTACTGAGTATTTTTACAAAAATGTTGATTTTTTTAATCTATCACTTTTCTGCAAACATATTAACAATATAGTTAGTAAAAAAGTACAAGTATATATTTTCTGCTGTCCTAAATCGCCTGCAGCATTTTGCAATGTACTACCGTTCCAACAATTGCCCTTTCTGTACACATTAGTGAAGCCTAATTCAGTTTAGACTGGTTCACTGGTTTCATTCTTTGTGGAGAACCTTTCTTTTATCTCTTAACTTGGTTTGTTTGTCAATGGAGTGTGTCTGCTCTCGCATCTGTCAGAGAAGCACATTCATCAAGACCCATACGAATCTCCTCTCTTAGCCACTGGAGCATGAGACTTTGTAACAGATTTGATCTACTGTTGCTTTATTGCAAAAATTCATTAAGACCATGTAGAGCTTCCTAAAGCTTTAAAACAATGCTCTCCAGCGAACACTCATGTCATCCTTTATATGTTTATTTACATTCAAAAATAAATAAAAAGCATGCAAACACACACACATATATATATATATATATATATATATATATATATATATATATATATATACATATGTATATATATACAGTATTATTAGATTAGAAATGATGATTAAGGAGATACAGCTGTGTAGTGTGAGGCTGGACTCACTGAGGGAGTAGAGATAAAAGATTGTACAGAGGATAAGTGCCACACATGCAGCTTGATGACGGACATATGCATGTCCGAAACTGCGCAGTTGCTTCTAAATGTATGTTTACTTATATGCATGAAGATCAGAAGTTAAAGCTATTTGGAACAATAATTGGATTGCATCTTCTATTATTTGATATATATATATATATATATATATATATATATATATATATATATATATATATATATACATTGTGTCCATCCAGGCAGTAGTCCTGTAACTTACAATCATGTGTGCATGAATACAGCAATAGTGGGACTACAATTTAATGCCAAAGTGAATGTATGTTATATTATACAAATTAGGAGAACCACCTGAAGAATAATTAGTAGGAGCAGAATGTATTTCCTTTATACTTAGCAAGAGACTTGAGAATAAGTGAATATAAATAGGGATGAGCAAACTTGGTAAAGTTAGGTTTGGAGGAGGGTCAACAAACCCTGCTGGGAATATGTAAGCCACCAAGATAATACTGAACCTGACTGAAAATTATAAGAACCAAATATTGGTTTCTTTATGACCATTTTTAAAGATAATTTGAAAGCTTTTGTTAGAAAAAAGGGCATGTGTAGCTGATCATTGGCACGGGGAACATGTACCAATGAAGAAAAAATGTTAAAAAAAAACAACAGTCTTCAGCAGGTAGAGAGTCTCTTTAGTGGCCTAAAAGGCAACATTGAAAATACACAAATCCTTTTTATTAACATACTTGAGTGATGCCCTAAATTTGCATGCAAAGTTACGAATCAGTGCGGTTGATTTACGAAAACTGGAGGGTGCATCTAGTGCAGCTCTGCATATAAAAATGCATTTAACTTTCCCTAACAAATATTTACATTTGTGCACATCCACAGAACATTACTCCAACATGTAATAAAAACTGTTTTCACAATAAAATGGTATTAGTGAGGCTGTTATGTAATGTAAAGTATGAAACCATTATATGTTGTCACAGTGAATGCAAATGTCATCAATGTCATCTGACAACACTGCTGGATATATAATGTGTGTATATATATATATATATATATATATATATATATATATATAATCTTTTTAAACCTTTACTTACAATTTTACTTCCATGAAGGGTTTACAGCTAGTCAGTAAAGACCCCCCCCCCCCCCATGCAACTGGGTAGCAATGGATCACTCCTAATAGTAATCAAATGCTTGCTGGAGTCAGCTAGACACAGATCACTATATCAGTAATACTGTATGTTGCTGCAGGGAGACACTGAAGAGAGCTAGGACAGATCTATCACAGCCTCAGTACTTAAAGGAAGTGATGTGGTGTCATTGTGATATCACATGTCTTCTATTACAATGCATCAATCTGCTACAATCACTACTATGGAGAGCAGAGTAAAAATGGGAGAAAGTCCAGGAGCTGATTGGTTCAGCGTTTGTGCTTGGAGCTGAGTCCTTCCTGGCTATCGCAGGCAGCAAAAACAAAATATCTTGCACTCAAGTGGTGTGTGATGAGGGAAAAGTAGATGTCTTTTGTTGGTATCACTTGTGGTCTTGCTGCCCCCCCAGGACCAAGGGTATAGAACCATACTAAAAAACAACAATAAGAGAAGGGTGCACCGACCCAGTGCATTACCACTAAAAAGGTTTATTAAAATTTTAAAATAATGTACATTATACTCACAAAACAATTGTAGATAGCACACATATAATAATCAAACGAAAGATCTCCAAGGTAGCCAAGGAACTGCACGGTGCTGGATAGTGTGCAGATGTCTGCACGGATCTGCTGCGGCTGACGCATTTCGAGGGAGAACCCTCTTCCCCAGAGCATTCACTCTCGAAACAAGCCGCAGCAGATCCGTGCAGACATCTGCACAATATCCAGCACCGTGCAATGCCTTGGCTACCTTTGAGATCTTTCATTTGAATTTTATATGTGTGCTATCTGCAATTGTTTGGTGAGTATAATGTACAGTATTTTAAAATTGTAATAAAACTTTTTAGTGGTAATGCACTGGGTCGGTACGCCCTTCTCTTATGGAGGCTCTGGGAGGGAATGAGTAATAAAAAGTACTCATATACTCTGTACTCATTCCTCTGGGGGAACGGGTATCTGGGACCCATTATGTAAGGTGACTGACATTTTAATAAATTCACCCCCTGCAAACCCCCATATCTCTTCTGTGGGACAGAATGTTGGAATGAGTCCCCTTTCCTCTCAACATGGGGACATGTTACCTGTTATAGAGAAGGTTAGTTACCACTGCACACCCCTGTATGAATTGGTGTTTTTTATCTGGCTCAAGTTAAGTCAATTCACCCAAACCTGATATTTTAGATCTGTGGTCAGACCTACACATGTTTTACAGAAAGAACATGAGGGTTTTAATTCCACCTTTGGGGTTTATAAGAGAATTCAACAGGAACAGGGGCTTAATCAGTTCAGCTCTCATATCTGTATAACCCTAATGGACAAGGCAAATTTACATTTTAGTTTCAGGTGTATTGATTCACTAATAACTTTGTCGTAATATAAAAAAGTAATTCACATATTGTTTGTTTCATTACAAACAAGGCTATAATGTTTTGAACCCACGATTTTCTTTTCTTTTCCTATCTATGGAGAGGAGGGTGAGGAAAGGGCTAATTAGGGCTAATTAAGGTTAACTAAAGTGGGGTACACACTAGTAGAAAATCTGCCAAAAATTCCTGCCCGATGTTAAATCGTCAGATTTTTGGCTAGTGTGTACACAACTTTCAGCAGCCGATCCTGACATTTTCGGAGGGACAAACACCAAAATTTTTATCGTCCGTCCCCAGACAACCAATTTTCATTTAATGTGTATGCAGTACGTCCGTGAAAAATCGGATACGAAAGGCCGCGCATAATCTGAAGTTGCTGACGACCCGGAAGTCTAGGAACAAATGTCCCCAAAAAAAAAAAAAAAATCGGACGAGAAATTTTGTGAACATTTATACACTCTCAACTAAAAACGGTTGTGAATGCGAGCATGAGAGAGAAAAATCGGAGGATATTTCATCCGATTTTCGTCAAGTGTGTACAGCCCTTAAGGGCTACTAGGGGGTTAAATGACAAACACTTTTAAAAAAAAAACTTGCAAGGTTTCTTTAATTGACATCCTATGTAGATCAAAGGTCACCCCTTTGATAAGCTACACAGCAAATGAACAAGAGAAGTTAAAATGAAACAATTGCATGGCATCATTTTAGCTCTTCTTGACACTGTAGACACAGTTATGAGTGTCATTTCAGACAGGAGACGAAAACATGCAATTTGGGAAAAAAATACAATTCCCAATGCTGTTCTGAGTGTCAGTTTATACAAGATCTGTAAGAATTGCTCCTGTGTATAAAAACATGTTTCAGCTATACCTGGTAATGCCGCAGGAGAAG
This sequence comes from Pelophylax lessonae, assembly GCF_965119305.1. Classification (NCBI taxonomy): domain Eukaryota; kingdom Metazoa; phylum Chordata; class Amphibia; order Anura; family Ranidae; genus Pelophylax; species Pelophylax lessonae. The sequence continues at coordinate 287,896,087 of NC_138768.1, forward strand.
GAGGAGGGGCTGAGTGTACTGTACGGGGGCCTAAGTATTTGCATGAACATTTTTAGGTGTGTTTGGTATACCATATGCCCTAAAGTGGTTGAAAATCCAAAACCCCATGGTGGATGGTAGCATAACCAGGAACTTTGAACAATTTTGTTAATGAAGGTATAAGAAACCAGTGGATATCACTTTTGGGTAGATGGATAGTTCAAAGCAAAATAAAAAAAAAAAACTCTAAGGAACAGCTTATGGTTACTTACTGCAGACTTGCACCTTGATACGTCAAATAGCAGGCATAATAGAGAAATGCATTGAATTTTAGTTAGTACTGTAAAATTAAACAATGATTACATTTATAGATTAAGAATGAAAAACAATTTTATCTTTTGTTCTTTGACATTAACTTGTTACTTTGAAAGAAGCTGACTGTTCTCTTGTTTGAGAAACATTTGATGGGTAAAATATCATGCTTAATAAGTCAGAAATGTTGACAGAAATAACAGATCCTTCATCCATTTGAAACTGCTCTCTATTCAAAAGTGATAACAATTAAGACCTGGCCAGTTTGAGTACTTTCACCTAGAATGTAATGGTGCATGTGAACATACAGGAAAAATTGCTAATAATTTATGAAAGCTTTTCAAGATAAAGGTAACAACTTTTCAGAAGTGTGGAACATATTTGAAAGGTAAACACTTTAAAATGCAGCCTGCATATCTCCTGTGTCAATTTAAAATTTACTACATACCATTAACCAACCTAAAATAACTTCCATGGTAATAACCCTTCAGATACAAATGCCTGTGTGCAAGGAGGTATTATTAAGTTAAATTACCCTAAAAGTGTTGGATTGACACAGAAAGGGTTCACTCAGTGATTTGGAAAACGATGGGTCTTAGTAACAAAGGTAAACAGCTACAGCTGTTCTTTTCTTAATAGCCAGATTTTTAAGCTTTGCTTTAACATGATTTCAAATGAATTCTTTAAATATTTCATAGACTACATCTTGAATATCATGTATGTCCTTGGGAATTGCATCAAGTTTCTTTTTTAAAACCTAAATTCTCTTGAAGGCTTTTAACAGCTAAAATACTTAATCTAGACCATTTCATGCTGGGTGAAATGAGTCATGTTGGAAGGTACGGCAGGACTTTTTTGTGGAGTCAATGAAAGCACTTAATAATATTTCTTATGGGCAAATAACAGCTGAGGGACTTTAGATGTTTATTTAAAATATATTTTTTTGATATTATAAAAGGTTTGTAAATGTGATGATTCAGTTTATTGTAAACAATACTTAACATTTTAAAAGTTTGTTTCCATTACTAATATTTAATGATATGCAGCTGCAACCAAATTTCTTTGTTACATAGGCATATGGGCCAAGTACTTTTAGGCACCATAACTTCAACTGCCATCTAACTGGTGTGTTTCCTAATGAAAGAACTGAATTGCTTCCAAAAAATCTGCTGAGTTTTACATTGATAAAAGTTAATCTATTAATTTAGGTAAAGGGTGGTTATGGATAAGGCGGCCATCTTGTTGGTGGGAAACATCCGGAGATGCACACTTCCAAAACGCTGCTAATACTCTGCAATCATGTGAGTGCATTATAGGATTTTGTTTCAATAAATTCCCTTTTTATCGAGCATACTACACCATGAGAGCCTTTCTTTTGTATGTCTATGCTATATGCGCGGGAGGACTCCGGTGTTTATGAGTTTCCAGGACATCCATCAGGGTCGGTCAACTGTCCTTGAGGTCTATGCCATTTGATTGCTCAATTTGTGGTGTTATCTGGTGCAGGAGGACTCCGGTGTCTATGAGTTCCCAGGACATCCATCAGGGTCGGTCAACTGTCCTTGAGGTCTATGCCATTTGATTGCTCAATTTGTGGTGTTATCTGGTAAGGGTATTTTTGATACCTATCTTGGTGGTGGTTTGAGTCACGCAGCCCTTGAAGGAAGGAAGGATTGCTCACATAACTTTCCAACTTGCACGTGGTTCTCCAACACCTGGATTATTCTTAAAAAAGACTGTTTCCTTTCTTGATTTTAAGGACTTTTAACCCAAGTGTTAGCGCTACAAATTTATGTATGTTATGATCCTGTATGCTCCAGTGGGAAAAAAAATATCCTTACTGATCCACCAAGTGGCAATTACATATTCTCTGGATCAAGTTTACCTATAAATATAAGTATCCAGTTACATTTTGTTCGTTTAGGAAAGAATCTATGCCCTTTTTAAAACAATCTACTGAGCTGGCCAGAACCAGCTCTTGAGGGAGGCTATTCCACATTTTCGCAGCTTTTACTGTAAAAAAAAGCCTTTCCATATTTGGAGGTTGAATTTCTTTTCCTCCAGACGTAATAGTACCCCCTTGTTCTCTTTGATGATGTTAAATTGAATAACTCTACACCAAGTTCACTATATGGGCAACTCATTTATTTATACATGCTGATCATATTCCTCCTTATTTCTCTCTTTTCAAGAGAGAATACATTCTATTCAGTTCATCTTTCCTCAAAGCAGATATTTTTGTGAACTAGTGCCCAAAACTGAACTACATATTCTAGATGAGGTAGTACTATTGATTTACACAGGGGCAAAATGCCTCTCTCTCTTCAGTCTATACCTCTTTTAATACAATAAAGGCTTTTGCTCACTTTGGAAACCAAAGCTTGACATTGCATGCTTAATATTAGACTTGTGATCTTCCAGAACACCCAGATCCGTCTCTACCATTGATTCCCCCAGGTGTATTCTTCCTAGCATATGTAATACATGCATACTGTATGTTTAGCCCCAAAGTGCATAACCTTACATTTATCAACATTAAACCTCATTTGCCACATAGCCGCCCAATTAAACAGAGCATTGAGGTCGGCTTGTAAGTTCTCCTGTAAGGATGTTTTCCACTGCATAGCTTGATGTCATCTGAAAATACTGAAACAATACTTTTAATCCCAATTTCTATATCATTTATATACCATATATATTTAAAAGTAAGAGTCCCAACACTGAACCTTGGGGTACAACACTAATAACCTTAGACTATTCAGAGTATGTATCACGACCCATAACTCTCAGAATATGGTCTTTTATCCAGTATTCTATCAATTTATAAACTGAGTTTTCCAAGCCTGTTGACTTACCTTACACATTAACTGTGTGTGGGAAACTGTGTCCAACACTTTTGCAAAATCCAAGTATTCCATATCCATGGCACTTACTTGGTCTAAGGTTTTGCTTACCTTCTTCTCATAAAAATAAATCAGATTTGTTTGACAACTTCTGTGTTTCATAAATCCTTGCTTTCTATTGCTTAAAATATTTTTTTCTAGAAAAAAACTAATCTATCTGGTCTTTAATCAAACTCTCCAGCATCTTCCCAGCTACTGTATAGAAGTTAAACCAACAGGTCTATAGTTACTTGGTAAACACTTTGACTCCTTTTTAAATACAAGTACTGCATTGACTGTATGCCAATCCAGTGATACTATGTAACTTAGGAAAAGTGGGTGTATGCCGTCTGGTCCAGGTGTCGTATTCACCTTTATTCTGTCTAAATATTTCTAGACTATATCAGTTTTTAACCATAGTGGTTCATTTGGAGCTATGTCAATACCATCCCAATTATGGACATGAGCTCCCCATGCGCCTTTGTGTAAAATAAGGTATTTAATAAATTTGCCTTCTCTTTGTCTCCAGCGACCCACTCAAGATTATTTTGTAAAATGCCTTCATGCTCCAACCTGACCTATTTACTAATAATATATTTCAATACGTTTTAATTAGAGTTTATAGAATAAAGAAACCCAGAAATATTAGGAAGAACAAGAATGAAACAATAATAAGGGTTTGCCAAGAATGAAACAATAATAAGGGTTTGCCATGCAAGGCAAAAGTATAGCCATTAAAGACAATCCAGATGAGAAAACAATTGTACTGAGAAGGAGAGCAAATGCTCCTACACAGTAAAATCTAATAAGAATGACAATTTATAGAAGCATGTTATGTTTAATACCACAGTGTCCATGGTTGCCAAGCTTTCTCAAATGCCACAATCAAGTCTTACTATTACTATAGTTGAAGAAAATGCTGTTCATTTTGAATTTTTGCAGCCTCAATTTATTTTTATTTGTTTGCATATTCTGTTATATTCCTTCATTTAAATGATGATAGTGTTCCTTAATTTTTTCCATCAAAGTAGTTTATTGTGTATTCAAGAAGAAAGGTTACAAATCAGTGGGCCAATGAAGGCAAGAACAAGTAACACAAGGAACCTAATCGTATCATTAACATGTTGTACAACAGTGTAACGGGGCATAATACCCATACCATAAAACACTTACAGTAGCCGTGTAAGTAAAGGCAAGCTGAAAGAGGGGGGCACTCTTGTAGAGGAGTAGAAATCCCTGACTTGTCCAAATTGTCGACCACAGTCGGGTGCTCTAGCATTCAGTCATGAGAGAAACAGAAAAGAAAAGGAAAAGGGGAAGGAGGGAAAGAAAAGAAAGAATTAGGAAAAGGGGGGGAGAGGCAGAAAGATGAATGAGGGTGAAGAGGCGGAAAAGAGGCCGGGTCAAGATCAACACTGGGTACAGAAAGAGAGGAAAGAGAGATAAAGAAGAGGGGGCAGACTTAGTGGGAGCCTGGGTGGGATAGAGAAAGGAGGGGGTGAGAGAAAGGCAGAAAAGGGGAAAAGCAGGGACGAGAATGGGGCCCATCGCAGTATCGAGCCCAGGAGTGCCCGGAGCAAGGGCGCGCTAAACCCGCACCCAAGCCCCCCCAGCCCGGAGGCGCCCCATCCCCATAGCGGGAAAATCCGCCCCGAACTACGAGAGCGGAGCATCCCCCGTAGCCCCCGCATACATATATGAAGATTTGAAAGTAGACCAGCACAGCCATGTAACATGGAACCTGTGCATTCTATCCTGAGATGTGTGAATAAGTTCTTCCATCTCTTCCGTTTTGTTGATTCTTGAGAACCACTCAGCTTAAGTCGGAACGCGCATCGATTTCCAATAGATGGGAATGCACATTTTTGCAGAATTAATCATGTGCATAGCGAGTGATTTAAGGTAGTGCCGTTTGGGTATAGAAGTATGGTGAAGCAAATATTGGGCAGGCCTGAAGTCTAAGGGGTAAGAGATAACTCAGGACGTGATCTCATGAACCATCTTCCAGAACGGTTGGAGAATACTACAGCTCCACCAAATGTGCAACATAGAACCATCTTCACGGGTGCATCCCCAACACAGTTTGGAGTAGCTAGGATAGAACCTGTGGAGGAGGGTAGGGGTTCTGTACTATCTGCTCTGTATTTTGTACGAATTTTCCTGAACCAAAGTATTGAGAGAGCCTTTATGACTGCATTCATTGATTGTTTCCCAGTCTGCATCAGTAAGGGAAATTTTTGCAGGTCCGATTCCCACGTTATTCTAGCCCTATCCACAGAGTGCGGGGAGACCTCCTTGAGGATCGCATGGACATAGGAGATTACGTGAGTCTGTGGGTGGCACCTAGTGCATAGTGTTTCGAAGGGGGATATCGTTCTTGTCCATTGGCCCGCCATAGGCGGGGAAGTGAGAAAGTGGTGGATCTGCCTGTATGACCAAGACAGGAACGATCACGTTGGCGTCCTGGCCGCCAACTGTGGCAGGGAAAGGAGTCTACCTCTCTTCAAGAAAGAGTGCACCACCAGATCTCCATCTGGGCACTCCTCTCCAAGGAAGAACCCAGACATGCCTGGGGCAAAGGTGGGGCACTCGGGCGGAAGGGTTAGAGTACAGAGCTTCGTTCATATAGCACCAGTCCCCTCTGTCGAACGCCTTCTCGGCATCTAAAGAAAGGAAGTAGCCCCACTCCCCTTCCAGGGTAAGGGCATGATGGATGTTGAGGGCTTTGATCGTGTTATCGCGGGCCTCCCTTCTGGGGACAAAGCCCACCTGGTCTAGGTTGACCAGGGAGGGAATGAGGGGGAGGAGTCTATTCGCTATAATTTTTGCGTACAACTTAACGTCTACGTTATGAAGAGATATCGGTCTATAGTTTTCCGCTCGCGTGGCATCCTTGCCCTCCTTCGGGAGTACCATGACGTGAGCCTCTAAAAAGCTGGTAGGTAGAGATGGGGAATTCAGAATAGTATTCATCACCTCCAGGAGCTTTGGTGCCAGAAGCGATTGAAAGCATTTATAGTACTGGAGCGTTAAACCGTCCGGGCTAGGACATTTACCTGGTTTAATTTGCTTGATAGCCCGGGTTAGTTTTACGGTGGTAAAGGGACACTCCAGGTCCCTCACCAATTGTGCAGAGATGGGCGAAGGGTTATATTGTGCCAGAAATTGTCGTATCTGGTCAATACAGTCCATCTCAGGGGGTGCATCATGTCCGCAAGGTCAGATGTTGTATAACTCCTGGTAGTATGTTTCAAAGCAACGCGCGATCTCGTTGTGTCTCGAGAGTAATGTATCGTCACGATCCTTCAATTGATGTATTTGGTTTGGAGCCCTGGCTGTTTGTATTGCATGGGCCAGCAAGTGTCCGCTTTTGTTTCCCTGTTCGTAAAACAGCCGATGGCTTAACAGAAGCCTCCGCCTGGTTTGTTTGCCTACCTCTGCCAGGAGCAATGTGTGAACCTGAACAAGGTCCAAAAGGGTCTCTTTAGCTTGCGACGTTTCAAGGTGATTTAGTTGGGTGACCAAGGTATCAATGCGCTTCTGCCGTTCTTTTTTCAAGCGAGTGGCCATCTCGATAAGGGATCCCTGGATGACACATGTATGCTTCTCCCACATGGTAACGGGGCACATCCCTGGCATAGTGGTATCATGGAAGAAGTTGGAAAGGGTAGTCTCAAGATTTTTGGTCTCAATAGGGTCCTTCAGTAGGACCCTATTGCACATTATGTTTATATGTTTTATTGGCAAGTGCTGTATTATTATAATTGCAATATTCCCTCAGCCTTGAAAATTTTCTCTTAAAGTTAAGTGCTTTTATCTTTCCAGTATATGCTTGTTTACAGCTCACATAAAATGATATCTTCTTTTATATAAATGTTAGTGATAAGCTCTGCATGTTTTGATATTACCAGGTCCAGCACAGCATTGTTTCTAGTTAGGGCCTCTATAAACTTTACCATAAAACTGTATTGTAATAGGTTTATATTTTTTTGCCTTTTAACTGTTCAAGCAGCTCCATCACTCCAGTCAATTTCAGGATAGTTAAAATCCCCCATTATCATCACTGTGCCAGCCCTCACAGCCCTTTCTATCCGTGCAAGGAGCTGAGTCTCCACCTCTGCATTAACACAGGCTAGCTTATAACAAACTCCAATGATTAACTTTGAAGTACACACACCCATATACAGTTCCAATACCTAGTTGATAGAGAGTGTGATGCTTCAGCGCATCACACTCTCTATCAACTAGATCCTCTTAGTTACAGTGAAACCTTAATTTTTTTATTTAATTTATTTATGCATTTTTTTTAAATATGATTATTGTTTTTTAAAAGAAACATATGACAGACAATGTTAATAAATGCAGACGCAGCCGCTTGATATTGAGTTAAGCAAGGTTTACAACACAAATAGTACCATTATGGTGATAACAGATATGTATATGCAGAAATCTAGTAACTGATGTGAGTAATTACACAAAAGCAGATATGTATAATTAAGGCACTAACAAATAAAACTTCAGAGAAAGGTGTAACAGGCTAAGGCATAATTTATAGCTACAAGGTCATGTAAGGTAAACATAGAGTTCTGGGCACTTATGAGGGGTGCCAGAGGGAACAAGGTTTCTATACGAGGACAAAGGATTGGAAGGCTTTTTGTTGGAAAGTTAGAGATTTTTCCCATAGGAAGTGTTGGTGGGTAGTATTTATCATTTCAGTTGGATTAGGGGTCAATTCTTGTTTCCAGGTTTGCTATTGGGCCATGGAACATAACAGGGAAATTTGTAATGCCTAAGTTAAGTAGAGCAAGTGCAGGGTTGTCAGGGGTAACAATATCTATTATGTCTGATATTATTGAGAATATTTTCTGCCAAAAACTACTGATGTTTTTGCAGGACCATAAAATATGCATAATGTTGCCCAGTGGTATTCCCGAGTGTGGCTCGTGGTTAATATCCAGTGCCAAAAGCGGTAACCCCAGAATGATACTCACCTTCCCTGCGATCCCCGCCGTCCTCCCCAGCCTTCCTCCCACTGTCCTCTCACTGTGTGTTCAGCCAATGCCGGCACCTTCTTCCAGTTCCCTTCCCTGCAAGTGCCGCGTCGCAGGGGAGTGGAACCGGTGGGAGATTTAAAAAAAAAATGGTATGATGCAGTGTAATCTGTTAGGATTACAATTTTGTATCATGCCATTTCACCTAGAGGCTTTTCTAGTGCCCTGCCTGTACTTTTTGCGGTACTTTGTGCCTGGAAAATTGATAACGTCCATGGCATCCAAAAAGCGTTCTTTTAGCTCAAAATGCTTTTGGATGAACTGGAAAAAAGCAACGGTGAACTGGAAATATTTGAAGAACTGAGCGATAGCGATTCGTGAGAAAATTCATCATCAGGTACTAAAAGTGACAGCAATGACGATTCTGCGACTGAGCTCAGCAATGTGTGGACTTGAAGAATTTGATGAAATGTATTATTATTATATTATAACTTATGATTTTGTGTATGAAACTTTATCATACCCGGGATGTCTACTAGACTCTTGTTTGGACAGATTTAAGTGAATTATTCCAAATAATTACAGGCCTAAAATATAAAACAACATATTTCCACGCAAAAAATTAGCACAAAAATTCTGACATAATCAGACCGCCAGGGAGGTTAAACGATGAGTGATGTTCCTTTGGTGGGTTTACCATGGTTAGTAAAATATTGCCATATTTTGGCTTGTGTATTGATGGTAGGTATGGGAGAGTTGTTTAAGAAGTGGTAAATGCGATAAAGAGTGAAGAAGGTGTATCGTGGTAGACTATGTTTGTCAAAAAAGAGTTTCTGGAGAGCATGGGTGGACCCCCTCAAGAAGATCTTTCAAGGAGATGATACCATATTTGTTTAAGTATTCCAGCTTGATGTCAGGGATGAGAGGCTCAAACGTGGAGTAACTGGAGGATTGGGAGGGGAGGTTTACTATCATCCTTCATGCGTGGATGGATGTGATGGTGGTAGGAAGGAGTGCAGATAGGTTTAGTGGTTTCTACATATCAGCATACAATAAGAAACAGTGAATAGAGGCTTTGTTCGCTCCCTTCTCTAAGTCTAGCTTGAGTGGTTCTGTGGATGAATTGAACCAGTGTTTTAGGTGATCCAGGTGAACAGCAGTTAGGTAGTCTTGTAGTTCTACCATTCCCATATCACCAACTTTCCTGTGTTTTGTGTATGTATAATTACATGAGGATGTCTAACTTGGGTTGCCCCAGTGGGGGAATAAAGCTATTGGGTTATTTTTCTGGGTACTGTCATGTGGGGCACCTACCTTCATACAGGGCTCTGTGGTATCCTCTGAATGAGATTCAAACCGTGGCTTGGATTTAGCAGGGCTGCAGGTACTGGGTGATGTAGGGGATGAATCGCACCATTTTCTGTGGCCTTTGCTAGAGGCCCAGCCTTGGACTGGAGCAGATGTCTCCCTACGCCATTTTGTTGAGGATTCCTCCAAATCCGATTGAAGAAACCAGAGATGTTTTTCAGTTTGGGCTCAGCTCTCAGTCGGCACAACATCTCTGGTGGTCTTAGGGGGTATTTGGAGCCATGTCAGGCTGTGTGTGATCCCACTGGTACTGCAGTAGAGGCTGTTTACCCCGGGTGGATTGCGGAGCTGGATCTTATGCGACCATACAGAACAGCAGTCACCTTGCCCCCCTCTATTTATGCATTTTTGTTTTATTTTATTTATTTATTTTACAAATTGACATGTAATACAAGGTGCAAGTGGAAGTTCCCTTTCAGACATTATGATGCCAATTTAGTAAAGCAGTTGAGAACATTACCACAATAAATTATCCAATTTCACAATTTTCCAATCATATGAAAAGCAAATTCCTGTTTACATATTTTATCTGCACATATTTGGTTATTTAAAGTCAATATTTACACAATAAATTGTGTGGATACTTTCAACTACTTTAGTGAATAGCCTATTTGTCTTTGATTTAACATTGGAATAATGGTGACTGAAAGCTGGGCATGAGAGGGGAATTAGCTTTGTGAATAACAACAATGATAAAATAATACAATAAAAATACATAATGGTGGGAACTGAAGAAGTTTTCTGTAATTAAAACATATGTGGAAGGTGTGTATAGACCTGAAGTGGGTCTATCTGCTTTGTTAATGTGGAGCACACTACTCACACCAGTTTCTCAATTCTTCCCATTCAAACATTATAGTCCCTGAACAAATACAACACAAGACCATTTTTATAGCATAAAAAAAGAAACACTGATATTTATATAGTAGTAACTGATTATTATTTTTATCCTCTTAGTTGTTTATAGGGCAGCAGCCTTAACAAATCAGCCAATACTTCCCTTTATGTGTCTATGTACTAAAGTCAAACATTTTCCCTCTCCAGCCTGTTGATATAGGTCCTACAAAAGGCTTTGTCTTAAACAACACCTGACCTTCATAAGGACTAAATAAATAAGATACCCAAACCACCCCATATGGCTTTTCTCTTGTTCACTTTGTACTTTATTTATACTTTTGATAAGGTCCTCCTTGTTGTATGGGATACGATGGAAGAAAAAACAGCCATACTAAAAAACAATCTGAGTGCTTATAGAGGAAGCCCCAGGTCTGAGTAAGTACTCTTTAGTAAGGGTTTGGGACTAATTCCAAATGACCTGGAAAGGTTATGCAGGACTGTTTTGTGGAATGATGTTCCACACAATGGAGAGTGGAAGCTTGATGCCATACTCCTCTGAATGTATGCATTGGCAAGCAGGCATATGGCTGCTTAACCACTTCAGTCCCTTCATGACCATGCCATTTTTTAAGATACAGCACTGCGTTACTTTAACTGACAATTGCATGGTCCTCCCACACTGTATAGAAAAATAAGCCGCGCTGCGTGAAATGGGTAAACAAAAATTAATGTCCAAACAAAAATCAATGTCCCATATAACAACTTGAATGACGCTGAAGACATAGATCACACTCCACAGTCTCTGTAGGAAATGTGCTTACCGGATAGCCACTAAAAGTCTGCAAAATTCATATGCCGAGATATAGTCACAGATCCGGGAGATGGAGGTTGTCAGAGTCCTCAGCGAATATTGTGAATGATATGCAAAAGAAAAAAACTTACATAGTGTGATACCGTAATGTAAAGTATCCACCACCAATAGGGAATCCCTATCAATCGTGCAGCAGCTCACCAAATGAATAATGAGTATAGCGTGAATAGCCCAGTGTAAAGAGAGAAACGTGGAACAAACCACCACCAATTGTGAAGCCTCTTACCAAAAATAGAGTCAAATGAGCAAATAAGTAAATCCAGATCGCCAAGAAACCAGAAACGTCACTCAAAAGCCCTGTTGGCCTCTTACCAGATGACAAATATTCCAAGCAGTAGATCTAATATTGCTTTCCCATCATACGTGAAGCTCCGGGACCAACAGCATCAATGGTGTTAACTATGAACTCAGTACCAAGATACAGCCCGAGTGAAAGAAAAACGCCAATAGTGTAATAAAATAATGACTGGTTTAATAATTAAAAGAAGAACACTCACAAGCATAGTAGATAAAATCGCAATCGTAATGGATGGGAGCCGCCGGCCGGACGGCAAGGCACATCCGCTCCTAGGATAACTTCCGGGATGACGTCAGCACGCCGCGACCTGACGGCGTTTCGTCCAAGAAGACGTTATCAAAGGTACGGACGGCGTGCTGACGCCATCTTTTATAGAAAAACTTGATAGTGATACCGGAAGTGCTTGAACAATACCGCCCTAAAGCTGTGAACCGGACATCCAATGACCGGAACTCGGGTAGATCTGTCTCACCATTTTAACTGAGGGCAGATATCAACTTTACTAACCCGGAATGTCCCATATTAAGGGCAAATGTATTTAAAGGTGTAGCAGGCCTATTTGGCACAGCCGATATAAATAAACGATAAATGTGAAAAAATATAAGAACATATATGGGCATTATATATAACTGTATCGTCTTGTGCTCAGATGCGCTGAGACCACAAAAATAATTGACCATATTGTGTATAATGGAGTCAGATCATGGCGGAATGAGTTCAAACTCTACCCGGGGATCAACATCATAAATATAAACCAAATGCAAAATGTTACAAATACATTAAACAGTTGAAATTGTATCTCCAATAAATGAATATGAAACCATAAATGATTAATACCTTGCAACAAATTATGCTAGCCATCATATAATGTGTCATCAATAGTACTTAATAAGCATCATAGTATATGATATATATAATTTTAAGGGAAAGGGGTAAATTTGATCTACATCTAGTGTTTGTAACAATATGACAAATTCCCACGAGTTGAGCACACTGAATTGTACATATAATAAATAATAAAAATATTAAAGGAAACTACACCTCTAAATGAAAATTAAGAATTATCCAAAAAGGCGTTAACCTCAACATCAACATTCAGGCCATATGGCACATAACATTTTACACGGTGTATCCAGGACATCTCAAGTTTTGAGATGCCCCTCACAAGAGGTTCACCCCTCCAATGAGGCACAAAGCGATCTATGCCTAAAAAAAGGGTGTGTCTAGGATCTTTATTATGTACTGCTGCATAGTGTTTGGATACTGAGTGTTTAGGGAAACCCTTCCTTATATTTGCCACATGTTCATTTAATCTTACGTTAAGTGGGCGTTTTGTCCTGCCTATATATTGGTGTCCACAAGGACACTGCAATAGATAGACAACCCCAGTAGTTGTGCATGATATAAAAGGCTCTATATTATGCTTACGTCCTGTACTATTGGATACAAATTCTTGAACTCTTCTCCGTTTATTAGAACTAAGGGTACATATTTGACAGCGGTTGCACCTATAGTATCCCGTAAGTTGTTGTAAAAAACTGGGTTTAGGGACAGGGGGTTCCAAGATATTAGGAGAGACTTTGTCCCTCAAAGATGGGACCCCCCTAAAGACCACCTTAGGTTTAATAGGTAAGTTCTCACGAAGCACCAGATCATTGTTTAATATATGCCAATGACGAGCGACCAAATTCTTTATGGTCATATGTTGACTAGAGTATGTGGTCACGAATGGCAGAGTAAAAGGATCTGTCTGATCTTGCCTCCTAGATTTACTCAACAAGACCTGTCTATCAATTGATCTTACTTCAGACAGAGCATGTTGAAGGAACTCCTCATTATATCCCTTGTCCAGGAATCTTGTAGTCAGTGTTTGTGCCTGTCTATCAAAGTCACGTATATCGGAACAATTCCTTCTAATGCGAAGGTATTGTCCCTTGGGGATAGCTCGCAGCCAAGGAGCGTGGTGGCAACTCTCGACAGGAATATAGGAATTCCTGTCGGTGGACTTGAAATGGGTGGAGGTGACAAATTGTCCATCCCTGATGGAAATATTCAAGTCCAAAAAATTAACACCTAATTGGCTACATTCATAATTTAAATGTATGCCTCTATCATTGGAATTAAGGTTATCCAAAAATGACGATAGGTCATCATATGTACCGTCCCATAGGAGGAGGACGTCATCGATATACCTAGCCCACAGAAGAATCTGTGGGCGGTGATATGCATAGATGACGTCCTCCTCCCATTGGGCCATAAACAAATTGGCCAGGGACGGGGCATACTTGGCCCCCATGGCCACGCCAGTGATTTGGCGATAAAAATGGCCGTTATACCAAAAGTAGTTATGCTGTGCTGCAAATTTGAGTAACTCCATGATAAAGGAAATTTGAGCTTCCGGTAAATTAGAGTCACGAGTTAGAAACATGTTGACGGCATCAAGACCCACCTCATGCGGAATTACCGTGTAGAGAGATGAAACGTCGGCTGTGACCAGCCATAGATGTTCTGTAGGGCTTAAGTCCGCCAACATATTAATAACATGTTTAGTGTCCTTGATAAATGAAGGTGTGGCTTGAACCAAAGGTTGCAAATACGTGTCTATATATTTCCCCACCCGGGACGTCACAGAGTCAATACCACTGACTATGGGACGCCCCGGGGGGGAAACAAGACTTTTATGTAATTTTGGCAAATAGTATATCACTGGAGTGCGAGGACACTTAGGGACCAAAAAAGCCTTTTCTTTATTGTTAAGGATACTGGAATTATAGCCCCTCTCTACCAATGATTGTAAAGTTTTTTTATATGAGGCTTTGGGGTCCTTGGGTAACAACACATATGTTTGTCTGTCACCAAGGATACGCTGCATTTCATCCTCATAATCTTTTTTATCCAGTACCGCGATACCTCCCCCCTTGTCTGCAGGCCTTATCACTAAGTCCTTACGCGCACACAGGGAGTCTAGTCCCTTTTGCAAATCAGATGAAAGAGAAGATTTATGTACTTGAATATTGTCCAGATCTCTTAACATGACGTCCCTGAATACTTTTAATGAAGGAGCCAAACCACCAGGGGGATTGAATAGTGATGCATTAGCAAGACCAGAGTGTTGAAACTCCGTGCTCACCACTCTATGTTCTTTAATAGGGTTACTCAAGACATAACGTTTGATATTGACCCTACGGACAAATTTGTGAATGTCCATGTAGGTCTGGAACTTGTCCAGCCTCTTAGGCGGGGCAAATTTCAAACCTTTATCCAAAATCAAATTTTCTTCATGACTCAATTCAACACTACTTAGATTAAAAATCCCCGTGCCTGCTAGCTTTTTGCTTTTTTTGAGTTGGCACCTCCTGCCTCCTCTAGTTCCTCTTCTGATTCTGCCGGACGTTTTACACCTTGTAGGGCCCTGGGAAAACCCCAACCAGGGTAAACTGAGCCAGGATCAGTAGAACTATGGGGATTACTGTTATCTCTTATTAGTTCCCTTGAAGAGTGAGGGGTGGGATCATTATAAAAGCCCACTGTATTGGTCTTATGGGAGGATTGTGCATCACTCGGGGCCTCATTGTCCTTGAGTGGGTAAAACCTGTTCTGGATCGGAACATTGTATTGGCGATTATCTGCCCTATTGAAAGAATGTTCTCTATCCTGCCACTGGCGATCACTTCCTCTTCCTCTCATGGGTTCAGAGGGAGGCTCATACCATTGTGGGCCAGATCTTAATGGGCTATAATCAAAACGTCCTTGAACTTGTCTCTGTGGACCATAGTCAGGACCCTGATTCCTTTGTGAGTGGCGAGGGTCTGGGTACTGATCAGGTCCCCGTCTCCATTGGGGTGTATTGGAGTAAGAGGGTTGAGTGTAAGTCCCTGATTGATGGACAGGACCATCATAATAATCCCGATTTTGGTGTTGCCAGCTATTGTTGGGACCCGGGGGATTAAAATTACCAATAGATCTCCCTTGATATGGTTGATGATGATTGTCCTTATTCACATTCTGCCCTCTGTAAGGGGATTTGAAAGATGGACGTCTGCCCTTATTGCGAGCCCCTTTCTTTTGTTTTTGAGAAATTGGAGGGGCTACGGGTACTCCCACTACCTGAGTGGCTGATGTATCCATTGTCTCTACCTCAACATTTGAATTCCCCAGTAATTTTTTTTGCCACTCAAAAACAGTACAAGTCAAATAGTCTTGTAGATCCCTATTAAATTTTTTTCGTTTTTTTATTTTTTGATCTTTTTCTTCCTTCTCTAAATTTTTTAATAACTCTGCTGAGGCATTTTTATATTCCTCACTTTCTTTGAAGGGGGTCAACTTTTCTTTGACTAACTTGATCTCCTCATCCAATCTGGAGAGTTTGGCATTTTTTCTGCCTGTCAAATATCTTAAAAAATTGACCCCAGCTTCATTGAAATATTTGTACCAATCCTCCAAATCCACTTCATCAAGTTGGGGACTGACCTCCCACCGGAGGCTTCTAGGTACCATGGACTTCTTGGTGTATGTGTCCAAGAAGGCAATGTCCCACTGGGTGTGTATTTCAGACACGAGTAGATTCCTCAATCGCATGAACAAGCCACTCATGTCTGTTTCACCTGTGGGGATGGATTCAAAAACTCCATCTGTGTTAACAGATCTGGAATCTCTATAATCAAATATATCCATGTGATGGATTAACTTCAGCTGCAGTTAAAGGTCAGGAACAGAAGAATAAAAAAGGAAATAATAACCGCGCTAAAGTGAATAATGTAAAGAGCAGCGACTTCAAGTGCGACCACACCCTCAAATAATGTATAGAAAAATAAGCCGGCAGAATCAGAAGAGGAACTAGAGGAGGCAGGAGGTGCCAACTCAAAAAAAGCAAAAAGCTAGCAGGCACGGGGATTTTTAATCTAAGTAGTGTTGAATTGAGTCATGAAGAAAATTTGATTTTGGATAAAGGTTTGAAATTTGCCCCGCCTAAGAGGCTGGACAAGTTCCAGACCTACATGGACATTCACAAATTTGTCCGTAGGGTCAATATCAAACGTTATGTCTTGAGTAACCCTATTAAAGAACATAGAGTGGTGAGCACGGAGTTTCAACACTCTGGTCTTGCTAATGCATCACTATTCAATCCCCCTGGTGGTTTGGCTCCTTCATTAAAAGTATTCAGGGACGTCATGTTAAGAGATCTGGACAATATTCAAGTACATAAATCTTCTCTTTCATCTGATTTGCAAAAGGGACTAGACTCCCTGTGTGCGCGTAAGGACTTAGTGATAAGGCCTGCAGACAAGGGGGGAGGTATCGCGGTACTGGATAAAAAAGATTATGAGGATGAAATGCAGCGTATCCTTGGTGACAGACAAACATATGTGTTGTTACCCAAGGACCCCAAAGCCTCATATAAAAAAACTTTACAATCATTGGTAGAGAGGGGCTATAATTCCAGTATCCTTAACAATAAAGAAAAGGCTTTTTTGGTCCCTAAGTGTCCTCGCACTCCAGTGATATACTATTTGCCAAAATTACATAAAAGTCTTGTTTCCCCCCCGGGGCGTCCCATAGTCAGTGGTATTGACTCTGTGACGTCCCGGGTGGGGAAATATATAGACACGTATTTGCAACCTTTGGTTCAAGCCACACCTTCATTTATCAAGGACACTAAACATGTTATTAATATGTTGGCGGACTTAAGCCCTACAGAACATCTATGGCTGGTCACAGCCGACGTTTCATCTCTCTACACGGTAATTCCGCATGAGGTGGGTCTTGATGCCGTCAACATGTTTCTAACTCGTGACTCTAATTTACCGGAAGCTCAAATTTCCTTTATCATGGAGTTACTCAAATTTGCAGCACAGCATAACTACTTTTGGTATAACGGCCATTTTTATCGCCAAATCACTGGCGTGGCCATGGGGGCCAAGTATGCCCCGTCCCTGGCCAATTTGTTTATGGCCCAATGGGAGGAGGACGTCATCTATGCATATCACCGCCCACAGATTCTTCTGTGGGCTAGGTATATCGATGACGTCCTCCTCCTATGGGACGGTACATATGATGACCTATCGTCATTTTTGGATAACCTTAATTCCAATGATAGAGGCATACATTTAAATTATGAATGTAGCCAATTAGGTGTTAATTTTTTGGACTTGAATATTTCCATCAGGGATGGACAATTTGTCACCTCCACCCATTTCAAGTCCACCGACAGGAATTCCTATATTCCTGTCGAGAGTTGCCACCACGCTCCTTGGCTGCGAGCTATCCCCAAGGGACAATACCTTCGCATTAGAAGGAATTGTTCCGATATACGTGACTTTGATAGACAGGCACAAACACTGACTACAAGATTCCTGGACAAGGGATATAATGAGGAGTTCCTTCAACATGCTCTGTCTGAAGTAAGATCAATTGATAGACAGGTCTTGTTGAGTAAATCTAGGAGGCAAGATCAGACAGATCCTTTTACTCTGCCATTCGTGACCACATACTCTAGTCAACATATGACCATAAAGAATTTGGTCGCTCGTCATTGGCATATATTAAACAATGATCTGGTGCTTCGTGAGAACTTACCTATTAAACCTAAGGTGGTCTTTAGGGGGGTCCCATCTTTGAGGGACAAAGTCTCTCCTAATATCTTGGAACCCCCTGTCCCTAAACCCAGTTTTTTACAACAACTTACGGGATACTATAGGTGCAACCGCTGTCAAATATGTACCCTTAGTTCTAATAAACGGAGAAGAGTTCAAGAATTTGTATCCAATAGTACAGGACGTAAGCATAATATAGAGCCTTTTATATCATGCACAACTACTGGGGTTGTCTATCTATTGCAGTGTCCTTGTGGACACCAATATATAGGCAGGACAAAACGCCCACTTAACGTAAGATTAAATGAACATGTGGCAAATATAAGGAAGGGTTTCCCTAAACACTCAGTATCCAAACACTATGCAGCAGTACATAATAAAGATCCTAGACACACCCTTTTTTTAGGCATAGATCGCTTTGTGCCTCATTGGAGGGGTGAACCTCTTGTGAGGGGCATCTCAAAACTTGAGATGTCCTGGATACACTGTGTAAAATGTTATGTGCCATATGGCCTGAATGTTGATGTTGAGGTTAACGCCTTTTTGGATAATTCTTAATTTTCATTTAGAGGTGTAGTTTCCTTTAATATTTTTATTATTTATTATATGTACAATTCAGTGTGCTCAACTCGTGGGAATTTGTCATATTGTTACAAACACTAGATGTAGATCAAATTTACCCCTTTCCCTTAAAATTATATATATCATATACTATGATGCTTATTAAGTACTATTGATGACACATTATATGATGGCTAGCATAATTTGTTGCAAGGTATTAATCATTTATGGTTTCATATTCATTTATTGGAGATACAATTTCAACTGTTTAATGTATTTGTAACATTTTGCATTTGGTTTATATTTATGATGTTGATCCCCGGGTAGAGTTTGAACTCATTCCGCCATGATCTGACTCCATTATACACAATATGGTCAATTATTTTTGTGGTCTCAGCGCATCTGAGCACAAGACGATACAGTTATATATAATGCCCATATATGTTCTTATATTTTTTCACATTTATCGTTTATTTATATCGGCTGTGCCAAATAGGCCTGCTACACCTTTAAATACATTTGCCCTTAATATGGGACATTCCGGGTTAGTAAAGTTGATATCTGCCCTCAGTTAAAATGGTGAGACAGATCTACCCGAGTTCCGGTCATTGGATGTCCGGTTCACAGCTTTAGGGCGGTATTGTTCAAGCACTTCCGGTATCACTATCAAGTTTTTCTATAAAAGATGGCGTCAGCACGCCGTCCGTACCTTTGATAACGTCTTCTTGGACGAAACGCCGTCAGGTCGCGGCGTGCTGACGTCATCCCGGAAGTTATCCTAGGAGCGGATGTGCCTTGCCGTCCGGCCGGCGGCTCCCATCCATTACGATTGCGATTTTATCTACTATGCTTGTGAGTGTTCTTCTTTTAATTATTAAACCAGTCATTATTTTATTACACTATTGGCGTTTTTCTTTCACTCGGGCTGTATCTTGGTACTGAGTTCATAGTTAACACCATTGATGCTGTTGGTCCCGGAGCTTCACGTATGATGGGAAAGCAATATTAGATCTACTGCTTGGAATATTTGTCATCTGGTAAGAGGCCAACAGGGCTTTTGAGTGACGTTTCTGGTTTCTTGGCGATCTGGATTTACTTATTTGCTCATTTGACTCTATTTTTGGTAAGAGGCTTCACAATTGGTGGTGGTTTGTTCCACGTTTCTCTCTTTACACTGGGCTATTCACGCTATACTCATTATTCATTTGGTGAGCTGCTGCACGATTGATAGGGATTCCCTATTGGTGGTGGATACTTTACATTACGGTATCACACTATGTAAGTTTTTTTCTTTTGCATATCATTCACAATATTCGCTGAGGACTCTGACAACCTCCATCTCCCGGATCTGTGACTATATCTCGGCATATGAATTTTGCAGACTTTTAGTGGCTATCCGGTAAGCACATTTCCTACAGAGACTGTGGAGTGTGATCTATGTCTTCAGCGTCATTCAAGTTGTTATATGGGACATTGATTTTTGTTTGGACATTAATTTTTGTTTACCCATTTCACGCAGCGCGGCTTATTTTTCTATACATTATTTGAGGGTGTGGTCGCACTTGAAGTCGCTGCTCTTTACATTATTCACTTTAGCGCGGTTATTATTTCCTTTTTTATTCCTCCCACACTGTTCCCTAATAGAATTAATGTACTTATTTTCTCACAAATAGAGCTTTCTTTTGGTGGTACTTTATCACCTCTGTGGTTTTTATTTGTTGTGCTATAAACAAAAAAAAAAAAAAAAACAGAAGAAAAAGAAAAAACAAACAACATATTTTACTTTCTACTATAAAACATACCGTTAAAACATATTCAGTTTAGGCCAATATGTATGCTACTACATGTTTTTGGTAAAAAAAAAAAAAAAAAAAAAAAAGAAAATCCCAAAAAGCATATATTAATTGGTTTGTGCAAATGTTATAGCATCTACAAACTATGGGATATTTTAGTGGAATTTTTTTTTTTTTTTTTTTGGCGATTAGTGACTTATAATGGGACTGCAACATTGTTGCGCACAAAGTTACACTTTTTGGGGACCAATGACACCAATACAGTGATCAGTGCCTAAAAATATGCACTGTCACTGTACTAATGAAACTGCCAGGGAAGGGGTTAACATCAGGGGAGATCAAAAGGTTAAATGTGTCCCTAGTGAGTGCTTTATAACTGTGCGGGGCATTCTTGTACTGTGGGAAGACATAGATCTTTGTTCCTGCTTAGCAGAAACACAGGATCTCTGTCTTTCCTTGTCACAGAATCCCGATCTGTCTTATATACATAGACAGACCGCTGTTCTGTCTCTGTTGAGAACAATTGGCTCCCGCTGCATCCAATCCCAGCGGGAGCTTGTAGCTGGTGACGCTCATGCACGCCGCTAATACGGAAGTGCAGAAGTCGTACAGGTACGTGATTTCACCTTTAGGAAATGCCTCCCCGCAGTACATATATGTGGGGCGGTCAGCAAGTAACTAGACATCCACCTCAGTGCACCAGAATAGGGGGCCGTAAAAACTCAAGTCCCTTGGCTTGTGGCTTGGCCGTCCATGTCATTGCAAGCAGAGACCAGCATCCTGTCTAATGCCCCATACACACGTGCAGATTATCTGCAGACTTTTGTCTGCAGACTTACCTTTTCTATGTAGTGCAAGGGCCTGCCGGATTGCATACAAATTGAAAGTGTTTAGGTTTGACCTCATATTATATGGTTTTGGTAAGTCTGCAGACAAAAGTCTGCAGATAATCTGCACGTGTGTATGGGGCATTACATCCTTCACTTGGGACCTACAGACTTCCCTTCACAGAGCTGCTTATACAGAAAAATCACCTGCACTCATCTATTTCTATCACTGTCACTTCACTGCCTGGATCCATGGAAAAATCCTCTAGAGCGGAGGAAAAGCCAAGCAGCTGGCATATCCAAGATGGCGGAACAGCACTGCCTCAGAAAGTGAACAGACTTAAGCCCCGTACACACGATAAGATTATCGAATGATCTGTCATCCGTTTTTTGTGGCATGCTAGTCTGATGTGGAAAGTGAAGAGGTTATTTTAATACGAATTTTCCCGTACGACAGAATTCTACTTCAGAAGTGATGTCATGTGTTGGATTGCTTTCTATGTGTTCTTTCATCTCTGAGCATGCCTAGACTTGCTCATAAGATTTTTCCCCGTCGAAATCTGTACTAATGAGACAAAAATCGTACGTGTGTTGACGGAGGACAAAAATTTTAATGCCTGCACATCAGGATTTTGTCAGCCGAAAAATCGGAGTCGGCTGTCGAAAGCACCATACTAATAATCCGAAAATCGGCAGATCGGTCGTCGGACGAAATTTCCCTTCCTAATTTCTTATCGTGTGTACGGGCCTTTAAGCAGAGAGACACAGCAGAAAGAAACAAAGCACCTGGGTGCTTTAAAGTGATTGTAACATAGTAACATTGTAGTTTAGGTTAATAGTCCATCCAGTTCAACCTGTGACGATAATAATTTCCCATATCCCTATATATTGTGTTCTTTAACCACTTCTGGTCCGCCTGCCACATATATACTGTGGTAGGGCAGCTCGGCTGCGCAAAATCCCAGACATGTGCATGATTTTGTGCAGGAGATGTTGGGGGTGCACGTACGCCACCAAAATGCCACTCCGGAGGCCGCGATGGCCGCCGAGACCTGCCAATCTTTCGGGGGAATGACAGAACGCCCTTTCTATCACAGAGGAATAGAGAGATCTTGTGTTTCAGCTATGCTGAAACACAGATCTCTATTTTCCTCTAGTGAATCCACTCCCCCTACAGTTAGAAAGCACTCCCTAGGAGCACACTTAACCCCTTGATCACCCCTGGTGTTAACCCCTTCCCTGCAAGTGTCATTTATACAGTAACAGTGCATTTTGTTTTAGCACTGATCACTGTATTGGTGTCACTGGCCCCTGACAGTGAAAAAAACCCCTACGCAGCTTAACCACTTCAGCCCCGGAAGATTTTACCCCCTTCCTGACCAGGCCCTATTTTGCGATTCGGCGCTGCGTTACTTTAACGGAAAATTGCGCGGCCGTGTGCCGCTGTACCCAAACACAATTTACGTCCTTTTTTTCCCACAAATAGAGCTTTCTTTTGGTGGTATTTGATCACCTGTGCAATTTTTTTGCACTATAAACAAAAAAAAGCGACAATTTAAAAAAAAAAAAAACAATATTTTTCACATTCTTTTACATGACATTCTCAAAAAAAATTTTAAAAATCAAAATTTTTTAACATTTTAGACCAATTTGTTTTCTGCTACATATTTTTTGGTAAAAAACCTGCAATAAGCGTATTTTTATTGGTTTGCGCACCAGTTATTGCATCTACTAACTAATATTTATGTCATTCTTATTGTTTTGTTTTTTTTATTAGTAATGGCGGAGATCTGTGATTTTTTGCAGGACAGATCGGACCCCTAACTGACATTTTTGACACTTTTGGGGGTACCAGTGACATTACTACAGTAATCAGTGCTAAAAATATGCACTGTTACTGTAATAATGCCATTGGCAGGGAAGGGGTTAATACTGTTGGTGATCAAGGGGTTAAATGTATGTCTAGGGGAGTGATTCTGTAAGTGGAGGAAAACAAAAAGTGCCATCTGAGTGCAGCATAAAGTGTTTATTATGGCAGAAGAAACATAGTTACTCACACTTTAGTATAGAGTGTGCTTCTGGCTCAAATAATCAATCCTAATGTCAGAATCCCCTGGGAGGAAGGAAGACTTCAGGATGGCCTCGGCGGCTCCCGATCCTTGGACGCGGCTGATGTGTGTCAGCCTCTCAGCAGACTGTCCGGCGGCTTCTCCTGTGCTCGACTTCCGGGTGCAGGGGGTTGCCAAGGCGACGCGTCTGCGGAGCATGTGCTCCTTCTTCAGGCCTCTTAAGCTGCCGAGGCCATCCTGAAGTCTTCCTTCCCCCCAGGGGATTCTGACATTAGGATTGATTATTTGAGCCAGAAGCACACTCTATACTAAAGTGTGAGTAACTATGTTTATTCTGCCATAATAAAACACTTTATGCTACACTCAGATGGTGCTTTTTGTTTTCCTCCAGTTACTGAACAAGCCCCTTCTTGCTTGAACATAGAGCAACCATCACATGAGTCAGCACCCATCTCCTATCAACACAACAATAATCATTGCAAGACTTGCCATATATTGGTGGATTTTGATGCACTTTTTCTTTATGAATTCATACCCGTTGCATCAGACTTGTCATGCTTATATGATCACAAATGCATTAATGTATGATATTATTTGCTCTTGGCCACCCCCCCCCCCCTGTCCCATCACCCACAGGGACCAGCACAAATCCTCTTTGCACCAGTATATTTTATTTTTTTTGTTAGGGGAGTGATTCTAACTGTGGGGGGGGGGGGGGGGGGGGTTGGGCTTATGAGATGATCACAGAGACATGTGATCCTATATATGTGTTTACAACAGCCAACCGTCCTTCTCTCTGAGCGGGGGGAGATCGTGTGTGTCAGGTGGCAATCAGAGCTGCCTGACACATGTACTGGCTTCCCCCCTGAGGAGCGGGAGTGCGCCGCGGGTGGCGAGCACTCGCCCCCTTGCTTCCCTAAATTGAGCGCTGTACATGTACGCCGATTTGCCTGGGATCGGCTGCCTCCAATCTGATTTCCTCCAATCTGATTGCGTGACCCTGTGTCCTCTTACACTCCCTGGGATTGAGTAGCTTTTTTCCTATGCTGGGATCACACCACTGAGGTATTTGTAAATTGCTATAATGTCCCCTCAAGCGTCTCTTCTCCAGCAAAAATAAAGTTAGTGCTTGTGATCGCTTCCCCTAATTCATTTTGTTGCCCTTCTTTGGACTTTTTCCAGCTCCAGAACATCCCTTCTGAGGAATAAAAAAAGCAAACAAACTGGTTTATAGCTACTTGCTCTGTGCAATAGAATTGCACAGAGCAGCTCTGAACCTTCTCTTCTCAGATACCCCACTCCTGGCTTCTGCTCTCTTGCAAGTTCCCCCCATAGAAAGATGCAGACAACAATGCTTGGGAGATAGTCTGCACAAGTGCCCCCATTGACAGCCCCTTTGAGGGTACTCATGTGGGATCGCTCCCAAAACTCCCTGTCTGTGTCTATAGAAACAGATAATGGGACTTCCTTGTCACTGGCTTTGATTGACAGCAGCAGGAGCCAATGGCTCTTGCTGCCTCGGCAAAACCAGTGAGATAAGAAAGGAAGGGGAGAGAAGAGCTGCAGATATGCACAGCGCTGGATCGAATGAGAACTCAGGTAAGTAAAAGGGGGGTGAGGCGGATACTATACCTAAACATTTTTTTACCTTAATGCAAAAATGTTTAGGTTTCATAACTACATTCTTCCGAATACCTCTCTTCAGTTCCCTAGTGCTGCGCCCTCGCTCCTACCAGGCGTAGCATGGAAGTTTTAGTTTGCTGCACCTCTCAGCTGCCCGTGGCCAGTGAGGAGAAGCGGAAATGCATATCCCCACCCCCTCATTACACACTGCCATTTAGTGTCAGTGCAGTATACCTCAAATTTTCAATGCTGTGCGACATCCTTCACGCTGTGCCTCATCACATTATGGGCGCAATTTAAAGGGATGGATGAGCATAGCTGTAGACAGTGAGGGGATGTGGGGAGTGAATAAACCCACCCCCTCATTACACATGCTATTCAGAGGCAGTTTGACTAAAGTATAAGGATAATTTCAGTTTTCATAATAAATAGAAGCATTTTCCAATGCCATTTCTGGCCCAGTTATCCCAATGTGCTTTTCTCTCACTTACCTCCACAGGATGTTTAAAATCTTGTCAGTTCATTTGTATTTTTAAAAGAATTTTCATATTCCATCACTTCCTGTTAGGTCATCTCCCAGAAGCCTTCACTTCCTTGTTGCATAACAGAAGAGGGTGTGATAGTGTGTGTTCACTGCTCTGGACCACACTTCCCTCACTACAATGCTACCTTCCTCCCACTTCTTATACTATCTGATTGTACAATCTCCTTTAGATCTCCCATCAGCTATATAGTACAAGAACCTGTCTGATTTGATACAAAATTAAATGGATTGTTAGGTAGGTATGTCATCCTGTTTCATAGTCCTGGCAAATCTCAAAGGTAATGATACAGAGATTATACAATCAGATAGCATAGTGTATGGCCATCTTTATACAAGTGCATAGGAGGGAGTGGACAGAGACACTCAGTTATCAGGCCTCATTCACATCTCCACGTAGCGAAAACTCACATTCCTGCATGCGTTTGTTTTGGGCGTTTTGGAGAGTTTTCACTTGTCACGCATAGGACAGCCCATTTACTTGAATGGGCTGTCCACACTCAACAAATGCCTCAGAGAAGCTCCAGAACTATTTTTTTGGAGCAGAGCATAGTTCATTACCACAGTTTTTGGAGAGTTTGACGCACTTGGGGTGCCTTTAACATATGATGACAACGCAAGCACAGTGCACATTTTTAGCGTTTCTAAAACGCATGGCAAAGTGCACATTTTCTATGTGGTTTGCCATGCATTTGGAAACACACAAATGTGAACAGAGCCTCATTGTTAATAAAAACTAAGGTGACCAGCGCTATGGGATATGCAGTGAGTGTAGGTTGGAAAATTACGGTGTAAGCTGCCAACAACTAAACCCAAAAAGGGTTAGAGGATGAAGTGTGTGCAAGCAGGGTTGTGAACGGCGCTACCGTGTTAAACATATAAATACACTTGGTGAATAAATATCATAAATAGTGGTGTAAAAATTATATATAAAGAATGAAAGTGCTGAATGTGCTTTTGATAGGATAAAATATAACTTATAAAGTGCACATGTGACTCATGGTTTTTTCAGAAACCAATTTTTGTGAAAATACATACCCTGTGCCTTAAAAGGTGCAAAGTGCAGAGTGCTAGTGCAAAAAAGACACAAAGCTGAAAACAGGGCAGTGGTTTTTTATTTTTCATTAAAAAATACCAAGTGTGACCAGTCTAAAAGCAAGTTTAAGGTGATTGTGCACAATAAAGAAACCTTAAACACTCTGTGCTTTGGTGAGCAAAAGTAGACTCTGCCCTACCGGTTTCGTCGAGGGACGCTCCAGTAGATGTCCCTCGACAAAACCGGTAGGGCGGAGTCTTCAACGTCACTACGTCATTTCCGGCACCCGGAGCCGGAGCCGTGGAACGCGGAAGCTTCCTGGCGAACACCACCACTGATCGCGGACAGCCTGCTTCTTCCCCAGGGTTCCCCTCTCTGTATTTCTTTTTAAGGATTACACACCAAGAAATCAGAGAAAGTGAAGGAGCCCCAATACGATATCCACTACAGAAAAGACTCACCAGGTTGTATACAGGGTGCGACACTTAGCGGTCACGCAGGGATCTGCAACCCAGAGCTCTTTTTGTTTCACCTGTTAATCGCTTGCATTTGAATGGCTCGAACACCTATCTTTTTACTTTTGCTCACCAAAGCACAGAGTGTTTAAGGTTTCTTTATTGTGCACAATCACCTTAAACTTGCTTTTAGGTATTTTTAATGAAAAATAAAAAACACTGCCCTGTTTTCAGCTTTGTGTCTTTTTTGCACTAGCACTCTGCACTTTATTATTTGCACCTTTTAAGGCACAGGGTATGTATTTTCACAAAAATTGGTTTCTGAAAAAACCATAAGTCACATGTGCACTTTATAAGTTATATTTTATCCTATCAAAAGCACATTCAGCACTTTCATTCTTTATATATAATTTTTACACCACTATTTATGATATTTATTCACCAAGTGTATTTATACGTTTAACACGGTAGCGCCGTTCACAACCCTGCTTGCACACACTAGAGCCTCATTGTTGTTGTGTAAATGCATCAATTTCATTTTCCGGCCCCACTCATACCTAGGGTAGTGGGAGCACATGTTTTTTGGCTCATTTTTACAGTGATACAGTTGATTTCAATGGGCTGCATTACACATGGCAAAGTAGCTCATGGGACATTTTGGCATGGTGTGAGTTGTGTTTGCATCTGTGTTTGGGGTGCTGTAAACAATTATTGACACTGAAAGTGCAACTAGGTATTTTTAAGTGCATACATGTGGCTATACAGTATACAAGCTTATTGTATAATCTCTGTGCAATCTCCTTTAGATTTTCCAAAACTTTAAAATTGGAGGAAACACCATCTATCCAATCAGGCAGGTCCTTGCACTACATCAGGGGTGTCCCCTAGGCTGCATGCAGCCCCATGGGGTCTAGCATGCCACCCGGGCCTGTCTGAAAGGACCCCAGGGAAGCAAGGCAAATGCATACCTGGATAAATGCCGGGGCTGCTGTGAAAACTTAGTTGATGGGTGAAGGTGTGCTAATGAGGTCAGTTAGTAAAATCCTTTCTGTGTCTTACTGGTTCCTCTGTCTCTGTATACCAGGGAGTCTCTGAAGCATTCTAAAAAATATAGCAAGGGCTAAGGTAAGGCCTTGTTCTCAAAATCAAAGAAAGATTGTATTTTTTCTGCAAACAAAGTACAGTAATGATATATGGGTACATAGGTTAGATGAATTTTAGAATAAAAAAAGGTAAACTTAGCCTTTACAATTTTAAATGCAGCATGTCTTTCATACTGTGCCTCATCACATACTGGGCAGGTGATGGGAGTGAAGCTGGGGGGGGGGGGGGGCAGCAAAACGCACCTTCACCTGTGTAGACAAAAATACTTTAACTGGCCCTATTGGCAACATATTCCTATACAGAACTGGTTTAACCACTTCAAAACAGCGGCTAGTTCTGACATTTCTCACATACATGTAAAAACCTGCATTTTTTTTACGAGATTACTTAGAACTCCCAAATATTATATTTATTCTAAGTGTAAAGGCTGTGGAGAGTAGAATGGTGCTTGATCTGATTTTTTTATTCCAGGCAATATTTGCACAGCAGTTTTTAAAATGCACATTTTCAGGTAACATTACAGTTTAATGAATATTAATGCACACAAACACAATATAATACCTACATTTTTGGTAAAATATAAAAGATGACGTTACACCGAGTAAAGAGATACCTAACCTGTCAATCTTTAGAATAGCGCATGCCTGTGAAATAGCGACAAATTAGTGATGTGACAAGTGATAAAAAAATCCTCATCGCTTTTAGTTTCATACACCAGAGAAAATATTGGGTAATAGATGTTCCTCCTTCTTTATGGTCAGCCAGTCAACTGCCAACAGTGGCCCTAAACTTCCTGATAGGACTGAGAGTCCAGTAATAGTGGCACGTGGCGGGCCCTTTCCACTCCTTGTAAAAATGATTGTGTAGCTGTATAGCCACTCAATCACTTTTACAAAAAAAAAATAACACTAGGATTATAACTGCAGCTGCATCCATGATCCTGGTATAACCACTTCAAATGAAGGCTGTTTATATACGGCCAAAGAGCATAAAGTGGTTACATTTCTGAATTATGGACAAGCTAACATTACAGCGAGAAGCAAACAAGAAATTTACGTCAGAAATCATGTGTGTACTGAGTCCTCTTAATCAAGGTAAACAGGGATTTACATTTTCATCATACAAACACATAATACATTAAGACCTCTTAATTGCTGAACTCTTTTAATTGTACATTTATAACATTTTATGTTAAAGTTATGCAGATTCATCTTCATCTAATTCATAAAAATGACTAACAAGACTATTTTTTTATGTTTCTATCGTTTTAGATGGATACAAGTCTCGAGTAACATCTAGCACTTTCTCATGTCTGACAAAATCAGCCTAAAATAGCACTTCTGTTAATAAATTAAAAATGCCACACGTTCTCTAACCGCATATTACTGTTTATAATTTTGATTGTTAATTTGCATATGAAAATTAGTCCTCTGACATGCATGCATTTTATTTTATTCTTCAACTAATTATAAACAAGAATGCCACATTATTTACATAACTAATTATTGTTCCGTCTGTTCTCCCCTTTTTAGCTCCATTCCCTTCCACATTGGATAAGTATGCAAATGAAAAATCACAGCACACTTCAAAATTTCCTGAATTTGTTCCATTTACATCAACTGCTTTTGAATGTGAGATAATGTGCTTTCCATTTTAATAGACTGAAATTAGGTTGATCTTAATTTATGGTTCATTTAAATGACTAATTTCTCTCTACCTGAGCATATTTTCCAGGGTATAATTGCAGCTGTTTATTAACCAAAGTGTTGCCTTTTCTCTCCAGCAGTTCGATTTGCAAACACTATTTGGGGGCTATGTTTTAAGATGATTATTAAAACTAAATTTTTGCTCTTAGAATGAGGACATAATAGTACAAGTTAATAAAATGTGACAAGATACAGTATGTTCCCAAAAGCTAGTATTTTTTGTTCATTTAAAGGTCTGTTCCACTTGTATTGGAAAACCTGTCAGTATGCCGGCCCCTGATTATAAAGATTTTTCCATGAAGAGCCCTATCAATCAGTTGTGTTTTTGTTTTTTTACAAACGATTTTTATTGTATTTTATAAGATTAGACATCATGTATACATACATTTGCGATAAAGAAATAAATTGTACTTCTACATATAAGTATATATAGACCTTACAAGTCTAATAAATTGTATATTGAATGAGCAAATGTTGCAATAAATATAGCAAGAGGAGTGGTATAATTAGCAGAAGAAAAAAAAAACAAAAACCAAACAGATAAAACTCCTGAAGATATTCAATGAACAAAGAGGAATGTTATACATATCAAGCAGCATTGGTACTCCAATAAAAGGGAAAAACCTAAATACTGAATTAACCCTAAGGATATAAAGTATAATATGGAACTTATCTTGTGTAAAAATGAAACTTCTTCTTTATGCTCCCTGAGGATGTCCCTTGTATTGACGAAACGTGTAGGGAGGGGCTAGAAGTCTATGATGTCATCACACCCTCAGGTGTATCGCAGCATGGTGCCTGTGAGCTTTTGTTACCCCGTGATGCTTGTGAGTATATTTGCATGAAATAAATTGCAATATTACTTTGTGGTTCTTTGTAATTTCCTGTGGAGAATTGCATCTGGACAGCCAGCGGAGGACCTGGTAGGCGTGGAGGTGTTACTATACCCTGGTGTGATTTGCATTTGGTGCATCCTGTGCTAATGATCTCTTATACATATTTGCTTTTGGGTTTAATGCTGCTCTAACCACATATGGAACCTTAATATATCTTCAAAAAGTCTATTACATTATTGTGAAAAATTGAGATGGACTCATGAATAGTGTGGTAAATGTTTTCCATCCATTTAATAGTCCCCATCCTAGACAGAACTGGGACACTGATTATTTGTTTTAACATCACTTGGGAGCAACATCCAAGCATTATTTAAGCCAGCGTTAAAGGATAAGTTCACCCTAAGACAAATATATATATATATATATATATATATATATATATACAGTACAGACCAAAAGTTTGGACACACCTTCTCATTCAAAGAGTTTTCTTTATTTTCATGACTATGAAAATTGTAGAGTCACACTTCAAGAGGTAGTCACCTGAAATGGTCTTCCAACAGTCTTGAAGGAGTTCCCAGAGATGCTTAGCACTTGTTGGCCCTTTTGCCTTCACTCTGTGGTCCAGCTCACCCCAAACCATCTCGATTGGGTTCAGGTCCTGTGGCTGTGGAGGCCAGGTCATTTGGAGCAGCACCCCATCACTCTCCTTCTTGGTCAAATAGCCCTTACACAGCCTGGAGGTGTGTTTGGAGTCATTGTCCTGTTTGAAAATAAATGATGGTCCAACTAAACGCAAACCGGATGGAATAGCATGCCGCTGCAAGATGCTGTGGTAGCCATGCTGGTTCAGTATGCCTTCAATTTTGAATAAATCCCCAACAGTGTCACCAGCAAAGCACCACAATCACACCTCCTCCTCCATGCTTCACGGTGGGAACCAGGCATGTAGAGTCCATCCGTTCACCTTTTCTGCATCGCACAAAGACACGGTGGTTGGAACCAAAGATCTCAAATTTGGACTCATCAGACCAAAGCACAGATTTCCACTGGTCTAATGTCCATTCCTTGTGTTTTTTAGCCCAAACAAGTCTCTTCTGCTTGTTGCCTTTCTTTAGCAGGGGTTTCCTAGCAGATATTCTACCATGAAGGCCTGATTCACACAGTCTCCTCTTAACAGTTGTTCTAGAGATGTGTCTGCTGCTAGAACTCCGTGTGCCATTGACCTGGTCTCTAACCTGAGCTGCTGTTAACCTGCGATTTCTGAGGCTGGTGACTCGGATGAACTTATCCTCTGCAGCAGAGGTGACTCTTGGTCTTCCTTTCCTGGGGTGGTCCGCATGTGAGCCAGTTTCTTTGTAGCGCTTGATGGTTTTTTGTGACTGCACTTGGGGACACTTTCAAAGTTTTCCCAATTTTTCGGACTGACTGACCTTCATTTTCATAAAGTAATGATGGCCACTCGTTTTCCTGTACTTAGCTGCTTTTTTCTTGCCATAATACAAATGCTAACAGTCTATTCAGTAGGACTATCAGCTGTGTATCCACCTGACTTCTGCACAACACAACTGATGGTCCCAACCCCATTTATAAGGCAAGAAATCACACTTATTAAACCTGACCTGTGAAGTGAAAACCATTTCAGGTGACTACCTCTTGAAGTGTGACTCTACAATTTTCATAGTCATGAAAATAAAGAAAACTCTTTGAATGAGAAGGTGTGTCCAAACTTTTGGTCTGTACTATATATATATATATATATATATATATATATATATATATATATATATATATTGCAAGTACAAAAATGGTAATTTATTTATTTATTTATTTTCAGAGCATTGTACCCACAATTAGCAGATCACAGGTGCAATGTCGGGCTCCTTCAGACTCTCAGTACAGCTGTCTGCCAATGCCTCTTATACAGGCAGACAGTTACGGAAGAGCAGGAAGAATTAGTGAACTATGAGAGTGCTCATCAGCAGCCTGGCAGTTGATTGAGAACTGCAAGCAATTTGCCAGGGTGGCAGGCAGAACTTTCAGTTAATTCATTCATAGATCACTTATAATGAATGACACAGCTTTGTGGGCAGAGCCCCGCACAGCTGCCCTGTTTTTAAATGTTGACAGTGTGTGGGTGCGAGGAGAGGATCCCCACCCGTTGTCACAGGAGGAGGTGCAGAGGGGTGCTGTTTAATAACATGTTACATGTTACACCCTCAATATGGGTGATACATGTAACATGTACTAAAGGTGAACTTATCGTCTAAAGAAAGAAGCTTTCCTGGAGGTGATGTCTTTAGTTACATGTGGACATTTTATTTGACCATTTTATAACGACCATACATTTAAGAAAGGAGGAGTGGTGGACATGCATTGGAGTGCTGTTTATAAATAGGACTTTGGAAAAACATACATGGTTGGCCTGGGTACCTGTGAGTGGTTATAAATTACTATGATTTGAGCTGTCGTTTAATGGCAATGCACAGAACTGATTGGAATGACTCTGTAACTTATGATTAGGAAAAGGGTTCCTGTTCATGGGCACGCAGGATTGACACAGATTTTGGTGGGGGCTTGGCTTGGCGCGCAGCGAGGATGGCTGCCTGAAGAGAGAGCTCCGGACCCACACGGCTCTTAACACACTCTGCGGCCGCTCAAACAACCTGATCCACTCAAATATGGGCAGATTATCCATCTCCCAGAGCAAACAACTAAAGTCCGTTAAGGCGGTAAACGGCAAGATCATAGCTGATATTTTCAAGTCACAAGCTCCGGCCCGGAAGAACACCTCAGGCCTCAAGATGGCGCGGAGACAGGTGCGGGAGGAGGATGAGGAGTACGATGCAGAATCCATTGCAGCATCGGAAGACACAGTAAGTGACTCCCCACTAACCGATAGACAGCTTACCTATAATGACATGACCGCTATAGCGGCGGACATTAAGGGGTCATTTGCTGCAGCCATCACCGATTTGAAAACTGATATAGCCAGACTGTATGAACAAATGGCGGGGGTGGAGAGGTCGGGCAAATGCAGGGATAAGGCGATAAAGAGACTAGAGGAAGTAACTAACACACATTCCAACCACCTCATCTCTATAAATAGACATCTCGAGGATTTGGACAATCGTGGGAGAAGGAACAATATTAGGATCAGGGGTCTGCCTGAATCTGTGGAGGGGGGAGACATTAGGAATGCTCTGACATCAATTTTCAACAACCTACTGGAAAGACCAGCAGAGTCCCCAATAGAACTGGAAAGAGCACACAGAGCATTGAGACCGAAGGCCCCTGATCCTTCTCCTCCCAGAGATGTGATATGCTGTTTACTGAGCCACACGCTTAAGGAGGAAATTCTCCACAAGGCGAGACAGAACGAACAAATTTTATTCAATGAGGTACAGATACAACTCTTCCAAGATCTATCCCCAATCACTTTAAAAAATAGAAGAGCTGTCAGACCCATTCTGGACGTTCTCAGGGAGAAAAACATCCCTTACAGGTGGAAATACCCATTTGCTGTCCAAGCCACATATCGTGGTAAGCAGTACCTGCTACGCACGCCAGAGGACTTGCCTGCCTTCTGCACTAACCTACAAATAGACCTGATCGCCTTACCAGATTGGTATGCCGAATTCCTCTTACCACCATCCCCTGCTATGCATTCCAATGGCCCTGGAACTCCCAGTGACCACAGATCGCCTTTTGCCAAAAACAAAAAAGCAAAGAATAAGGGGAGTCATCTCCCCTTCTCCTCCCCGCCAAAAACACCCAGATCTAGAGACCACAATTGAGAGACATTGGATCACGTTATCCCAGACGGGACCTACGGTTTCACTGGATGAAGGATGCTTTCTTCTTTTACCCTAGAGCACTTGATCGACCATACTTAGCTCAGGGCTTTTTCTTCCTCTGATATCCCGAAGACAATCTCTGACTTAAGCTTCTGCCATATCAATAGGATATATGATCTCGTCATGGAAGCTTTATCCTATAGAAGGATCGCATACTTGCATGTTTGCCTTGTAGTTATGCTGGAATTACTTGCCTCTGATAATGACATTTTTATTTTCAGATCAGTTGTTAACTTTCTCCAGCAGATGGCGCACTTTCATAACATATTGTTCGGATTCCTCAGACAAATTTAGCCTCATACATCCAGCCGAGAACAAAGGGATTTGGACTGATGAGTCGAGCGATCCTGGAACCTCCAAAGTGAACAACCACCATCAATCTGGACTATAGAGGTACTTCTGTGTCTGCCTATCTCACGACACTTAGACACTGAGGTGCCTACGCTGCAATCTGCTCCCACACAAGGACGCAATCCGGAATAGGTACCTTCTATTTGAGGTCTCTCGAAATGGCCCTATCATAACTGTCACGAGTTGATCTACAATCTTATTGTAATATGCAGTGTATACAAGCCATATCATTATGGTCTCATTCTTCATGTGCTAGTTGCCGACATTTAGTTTTTCTTGTTGGCCCGTTCTATGTTATTTTTGGCCGCAGAGTTCTTTTTCTTTTTTTTATTCACTATGCACTCGCTCATTGAGCCGATAGTGTGGGTTTGGACTAAATGTCCTATTGTTTGTTATCTACCTTGTTTTGTGGGACGCCTCCTTTTTGCGCTTCTTCCACTGTCCCCAAAAGGCATTTTTGTCGGTTTTTTGTTTTTTTCACAGAAACCCTGTAATATCTAAATAACTTACGTACAATCTTGCCTGCTGATTAGTGAGCGTTTGGGCTTTTTTCCCCAACCGCCCACTTACTAAGATATTTGTCTTTACTTCCTTTCTCTCTGTATTTCTTTTTCCTTACCTCTCTGTGTCCTTTCTTTCCCTTACTCCCCATCCCCATCCCATCACTTGAGATATAGTCATGGTTTTCTCACACCTGGGTAGACATCCCATGATCATATCTCTCAACATTAATGGTCTTAATATCCCCGAAAAGAGGAAAAAAGTTCTTACCAAACTCAAAAAGAGCAAAGCACAAATAGTTTTCCTTCAGGAAACCCACTTTAAAAAAATGCTGTCCCTAAAATGACAGATAAATACTTCACGGTAATGTACGAGGCATCAAACCCTTTAGCCAAGACCAAGGGTGTAGCAATATTGATGAGCAAGGGCGCTCCATTTGTGTTGGAAAAACAATATCTAGACCCGGAAGGCAGATTTATCTTCCTCTCGGGTACACTTCATGGGCGTCCTTGCACATTGGCAAACGTCTACTTCCCCAATAGAGCACACGTGTCTTTCTGCAACAATCACATATCTGAACTTAAAAGCTTTGCCACGGGATGTGTTATCCTGGGGGGGGACTTCAATGTCCCACTGGACCCTATACAGGACACCTCCTCTGGCAAGACTTGCATAGCGTTCAAGCTGTTGAAAAGAATTAAAGATATGTTGAGATCTATGTGCCTAGTCGATACCTGGAGAACCTTGCATCCCACTGAGAGGGACTTCACACATTACTCGGCTCCACACGATAGGTATGCAAGGATCGATCATATATTTATCACTCAACGAGACTTACCAGATCTGATGGGGGCTGAGATTGGAATCATCTCAATATCTGACCATGCTCCTATATCAATCTCCATCTCATCTAACTCGAATTGTAAGCCTGTGTTCAATTGGAGATTAAATCCCTCTCTCTTAATTGACCAGGGGATTAAGGCAGACATTCAAGCCACCCTGTCAAACTACTTCCGTGAAAACACTTCTCCTGAGACCTCCCCGATTACACTTTGGGAGGCTCATAAGAGTGTGATCAGAGGGGAATTTATCAAGTTCGGAGCCAGAAAAAAGAAAGAAAATGACAAACATATCTCTGATTTAGTGTCTAACATTGCCCGTTTGGAATCTCAGCACAAGCTTTTATTAGCCAAGACCCTACATAAAGACAGAAACGAACTAGCAGATATTTTAAATAAAAAGACCAAAAGATCCTTATATCTAAACAAGGCAATCTACTACGAACATGGAAACAAGAGTAGCAAGTACTTAGCTAGAGCGCTTAAAGACTTACAGATAGCCTCACACATACCATGCATCAGAGACAAAAATAATAGCAAATTCTATGACTCCAAGAACATTGCGGAATCATTCCGCCAGTTCTACGAAAAACTTTACAATCTACCCCCCCACGCTCGACCCCCCAACTTGGTTGGACCTAGGGACCAACTAATCCGACAATACATTAGAGACAGTGGATTACCTATTCTGGAACAATCAGACACATCTGAGCTAGAAAAAGACATTACCCCAGCCGAAGTCCAATCAGCCATTAAAGACCTCAAAAATGGAAAGAGTCCGGGTCCGGATGGGCTAACGTCCCAGTATTATAAAACATTCCACACAACATTAGTGACCCCCCTTACTGACGCACTAAACATCCTCTCTAAGCAAACCAAGCCATCCGCAGATTTCCTCACCGCACATATAACAGTCATCCCAAAAAAGGACAAAGACCCAACAGATTGCGCCAACTTCAGACCCATCTCACTTTTAAATATTGACGTAAAGCTTTTAGCGAAAATTCTAGCCAACAGATTAAGACCCCTACTGCACCTCACCATCGGACCCGAACAGGTAGGCTTTATGCCTGGCCGCGAGGCTAGAGACAATATTATAAAATCCCTCAATCTGATCCATGAAACACGTAGAGGTGGCCTGGAAGGCCTTATTTTATCCACAGATGCCGAAAAAGCCTTTGACAGGGTGGCCTGGGACTACCTGTTGGCCACTTGTAAGCACATAGGTTTGGGCAATAACATGATGAATTGGATCGGATCTTTATACACTGACCCAATTGCAAAGGTCAAAGTTAATAACATCCTTTCATCTCCCATACACCTACACAATGGGACGAGACAAGGATGTCCTCTTTCTCCGATCCTCTTTATCTTAGCCCTAGAACCCCTGATCAGACATGTAAATGCCGAACCGGCGATTCATGGTTTCCAAATTAGAGATAGAGATTACAAGGTCTCAGCTTATGCGGATGACCTACTATTCTACATTACCCAACCCCATATTTCTATACCTAATTTGAACCTCAAATTTCGAGATTTTCGCTATTTATCTAATTTCAAGTTTAACCACTCAAAATCGGAAGCCATGGACATTTCTCTGTCCGATAAATTAAAAAAAAATGACTCAAAGTAATTGTCCTTATAAGTGGGAACCCAGATCCCTTAAATACTTAGGTATTAAGCTCACCCCACATATTGAGTCCCTATATGGTGCGAGTTTTGAACCACTTTTGAAGAAAATTAATGGAGATCTACACAGCTGGAATTCTAAAAATTTTTCCTGGTTTGGAAGAGCCGCAATATTAAAAATGGTTATACTACCCAGGTTGCTTTACCTGTTTCATGCACTCCCCATTAAAATCCCTGCTGTTTTCTTTAAGAACCTCGCTCACACCCAGAGACAGTTTATATGGGCACATAAAAAGCCCAGAATTAACTTACAAAGACTGCACATGCCTAAACCCAGTGGAGGCCTGGGCTTACCTGACTTTATGAAATACTACTATGCCACTCATATCACCAGGGTAGTAGACTGGCATTGCCATGCTCACCAAAAAGACTGGGTGGACTTAGAAAAGAAGTGCTCGAAATTTCCGACCCAAAACCTGATCTGGTCGGACCTCTCTAATTACCCTGTCGAGGTCAAGTATCACCCACTAATATTTAACACGCTATCAATCTTCAATGGATTAGCTAACAGACACCAACTAGCCACGAGTCCAGGCCCCATGACGCCAATTATTGGCAACCCAGATTTCCCACCTGGCGCAGACTTTAATTATAAAAATTCAGAGGCCCCCATATCAGATTCCATTTTACGGGTTAAAGATTGCTTTCAAGGAAATAAGGTACTATCTTTTTAGGAGTTTAATAGAAGTAGACCTATGAACAATAAAATTTCTTTTTGGAAAAACCCCAAAATCCATGACTTCATACGAAACCACAAAAACAGACTTGCTCTAACAAAACCTCTTACGGCTTTCGAAAAACTGTGTGGGGACCAGTCACCTTGTTACAAAACCACTTCACAAGCATACAAATGGATTATGTGCAATCTGACACAGACTCCAGACAAATATAAAAAAATGTGGGAAAAATATTCAAATTGCTCAATTTCAGACAAAAAATGGGAAAAAGCGTGCGTTTTTACGCACAAATGCTCACTGAGCACGAAAATTCAAGAAACATCCTTTAAAATCTTGGCACAGTGGTATATCACCCCGGTGAAGCTACAAACCTGGTCCCCGCATTGTTCCAATCGCTGCTGGAGATGCCTGAAACAAAAAGGCACGTTTGCACATCTTTGGTGGTCATGTGATTTGATTAAACCCTTCTGGAACAAGATCATAGATCTTATTAAACATATAACTGGCACTTCTATAGTCCTTGATGCCGCTTGCTGCCTACTCCATGTAAACAGCCTCTCATATAAACAATATAAACACTCCTTGGTTAGGCATCTACTAAATGCTGCCAAAGCGGTAATACCCATTCAATGGAACACACAAAACACCCCTTCTGCCAAAGATTGGGCTGATAAGGTAAAACTTATACATGATATGGAAGAGACCGTTGCTATTAGAAAAGAATCAGATGCTGCCTTTCATGAAATGTGGAGATCTTGGGTGATTTTTACATTGTCTGATGATTTCCGCAAACTGATTCCACACTAATCGGATCTAACACTTGACCTTACTGTAGTTTGATCCACTGTCACTGTGCTTATTGATCGTATAAGCTAAGGATTGAAACTTTGCTAAGACTATACAGGATTACTTTGATTAGAACCCCCGACCCTCTTACCTGCTCTTATCACCTCCCCACCCTCACCCGTCTTACTCTTTCTCTCTTCAACCTTTATCTCCTCTCTTTCTTTCTTCCTTCCTTCTGGCCTTCTAGGCCTACTGGTGTAGTGGTCCTTACCAATCTACACCATAACTGGTCACGTTGGTTGCCTACATGTTGACTGTATTAGACTTGTCAGTGTACAACGCTAATATTACATATTCCTCAATTATTATGTACTGAAACATCTAAATATTTTATGTTGATGCGCTACCATACTGTTTACATCATTATTTGTTACTGTTGACTAATTTTCTCAATAAAGCTTTTATTGGAAAAAAAAAAAAAAAAAGATTTTGGCTTTTTTCCATTTGTCAAAAGGATGAATTAAATAGAGTGTGCTTCCTTATGCCAAAGCAATCCTCTGGCTGCAGTCAGAGGTCATTCATTTAGGGCAGCAATAATGCCACCTGTAAATAACACCTTTCCACTGTTCAGGCCTCAAGAATTTTTATTTGTTAGGGTACAAGTGGCTGTCTGGGTTTATATCATCCAGGATCCCTCACCCCTTTGTTTACATTCACCTGCTGGATAATATTGTTATTTGTGATGATCAGTCTGTCAGGAGCAGACTTGTTAGTGGGTTAAAGTGTTTATTTTTGTTTTTGGGTGGGTGCTGATGTCCTGGAGCCTGGTATATTTTAGGAGGGGGAGCACTCACTGCCCCGCTTACCTTTACGTTCAGATAAGTGTCTGGTATACATTTTTAAGAAACAATGTCTGTGGGGTCCCTGTTAAAGTCCATACATGTCCTTCATCAGGCATAAGGGTTGGGTATGTATTTTGAGGGGGATGCCAAGCTTTATTTTTGTTTTTTTGT
This sequence comes from Pelophylax lessonae, assembly GCF_965119305.1. NCBI lineage: Eukaryota > Metazoa > Chordata > Amphibia > Anura > Ranidae > Pelophylax > Pelophylax lessonae. Next base: position 287,936,482 of record NC_138768.1, read on the forward strand.
TTTCTTGGGGTCCCCCCTTACAATCCATAACAGGCACTTACATAAAAGCTTCTGCTCTTGCATATTTCAATATCAGCATTATGGTTTAAATACATATTATGTACTTATTTCTCTGTTGCCAATCAGCAGAGTCTGCTATTATATGGGAATAAGATTAATAAAATTAATCTGGAGGCGGAGGGACAATTACTAGCATATATTCTGGATTTCAGTCAGTGTGCTCAACCCCTAAAGATATCCTATTGCATAAAACATGTTGGGTGGAGCTTGACCTCAAGCACTGGCATCTGTGGCCGCTGCTCCTGGAGAGCGTATTTTGCCAGTTTGTTTTAAGACTTGGTATTACATGTGGGATTTATACCACTATGAGAGTCTTTTCTTGTCCCTTATGATATGTATTTTTTTGGCAATGCCTGATATGGATGGGAGGATTGGGGTGTCATAGCCAAGATCTGCTGATGTTTGTGAGATGTGCTTTACAGACACTGTTTCTCCATTTGTGTGAGGTTTCTTCTCTAGTAAGCCTTTCTAATTATCGGTGATGGCCCTGCAGATAAAGATCACTGCTGTATTGTGTGGAAGCATAAGTGTTACACTTGGACTTAGACAAGCTATAGCAATTTGAACTGTTTGTGCTAATACTGTGAAAGCACTGCATTATATTTGTTGTAAACGGCATTAGGCTGCTCATAGCTGAAATGGTATTTTTGCTTTCAATAACTTTTTATTGCGAATAACAATGGTACATCAAAGAATTTGTGTCATAAAATCAGCAATGGACTGTCAGAAACGAAATATTAACATCAATGGCTTTAAGCCAGTATAAGGCTTATAAAAGAGAACACAGTAAGTAATAAGCAAATAGTCACTTAAACAAAAAGGAGAAAAGAGGAGAAAATTGCAAGTACTCATGTATAGCAGTCAATGTGGATATATACACCATAAGCTGTGATCAAACTATCTTGTTTCGGATATCCAGTAAAGAATCGATCTCAGATGTACCCTTAGTCACAATTCTCATAATGATAAGACACAAAGCATATTTCAATATCAGCATTATGGTAAGTTAAAGATGTTAAGGAGAAAAGAGTAGCAGAAAAGAAGGAGGAGAATAAAGGAAAGAAGAAGGTTATCAAACCCCTCAGAGGACCATCATATACGATCAAGTTGCAATATTTCACGAGATAAAGAATATACCCATATGTCCCGCCCAAGGTTCCCAAATGACCTCAAATTGCTTAATTGAGACTAGTAGGGTGCTCACCATGAAATTATATTTTTTTTGTACTTTTGTTTGTGTACAACATAGAGGTGCTCAACTTTACATGCCAAGCATGTTATTTATGGAATTTTGCTTTTTGTTTTTTTTTTATTCCAAATAGTTTTTTAATTAATATTGAAAAGTAACAACATCAATGATGACAATGAGTAAATAGTACAAGGTCTATGTAATATAACACACACAGAAGAATTGTATTGCATAGACAATTGGGAAGTTATCAAGTCTGCTAAAGACAAAGGAAATAAAAGACATAATCACAGACTGTTCTTAGGAATATGTAAAAAAAAAAATTATCTAACAAAGCCCATACAGTTAGAGTATAATTGGTTGTGTGCCATCTCAAATATATGAATATTTAGGGATAGGGATAGTAATACGCTTAAGCATAACAGGCTACAAATCAGTATTTGGAACTGCAGCATGAGTACATGGGACCTAAGCACAAAAGAGCCAGTCATAAAATACAAAAAAAGTCCAAGCGCTATTAATCAAAAACTCCCTGCAGGAGATTGTCCATTGGGACACTGGAAAATACACACTATAACAGTCCGTGTGCTGCCAGTCCCAAGCATGGGATGCAAATGCAATGGAATGAAACACTAGAAAAGGGACAACGCACAGGAGTGTCAATCAGGTGTCAAAAGAAAATCCCCAGTCAGCAAACCATGTAAAAAGGTTTATTTTTTGGATAAATAAAACCAAGAAAGGCTGGCACATTACTACTGGTATGCGGGGAGAGGTGAGGGCATTGTGGGATGGTAAATGCCAATGGTCATTGCGAGGAAATCCAACCCTAAAACTTTTGGAGTGGTGGGGGTGTCCAACATACCAGGATCCCTGTAGAGGAAGGGAGGATCCAAGCCGGTCGCCCCCGGCGCGAACCAGCCATGTAGTGGAACTGCCGAGGGCTGTGTGATGCCTGGAAGTGACATCCCTAGGTGGACAAGGCCCAATGCAGGAACCAACATTGTCAAGGCAACGGATTGACTTGCGTTCCACATTGGTTCCTGCATCGGGCTTCATTCCACCTAGTGACATCACTTCCAGGCATCACACAACCCTCGGCGGTCCTCCTTTCTTCTACAGGGATCCCGGTATGTTGGACACCCCCACCACTCTGAGAGGTTTAGCGTTGGATTTCCTCTAAGTGACCATTGGCATTTACCATTCCACAATGTCCTCACCGCCACCCGCATACCAGTGGTAATGCGCCAGCCTTTCTTGGTTTTATTTACCCAATAAATTATACCTTTTTACATAGTTTGCCGACTGGGGATTCTCTTTAGACACCTGATTGACACTCCTGTGCACTGTCCCCTTTCTAGTGTTACATAAGAGCCAGTGTTAGCATACTTTACATTTTTTGAATTTTTTTAAGCAACCTCTCTGGGCATAGATCAATTTATTTTATGGAAGCATTTTACTAATCTCCGCTTTCCATTTAGGTAGGTAATCTAGCTTTGATTCACACCTTAGTTTTCCCCTTCATGGCTGTAAACAATATCTAAAGCAAAAAGGTGCACAGATACATTTTTAATTTCAAAGGAAAGGAAGAAATAATGGAGGAGTGTCTTGTGACCCCTACCCATGCCCAAAGACCCATGTCTTTGTGACCCATACCACTAACATTCTGACTCATTCTCCAAGCATGTTATTTGGGGTAATTGAAATGTGCATTTTTATTGTTACACCATAAATCCTATTTAACAAGCTGCTGCCTGCAGAATGGTATTTTTTTTAATTATTATTTTTTAATTTGTATGTCTCCCCCCCCCCCCCCCCCCCCGGAAGTGCCCAGCTCCTTTTTTTTTTTTTTTTTAATCCCTTGCCTTGTTGTAGCCTTTAAAATGTAACGAAATAATTTTCAAGATTGACCCTCTATGGACTTCAATAGAGTTCACATTAAAGTGGATATAAACCCAATTCATGAAATCTGACCTATGCACATATATAGTATCTGTAGTGTTTACCTACCTTTCTCCAAAGCCCTACGTCCCGTGTCTTTCTGCTGCTCCGTTCCTCTATTATCAGCATGATAACTTCTAACAAGCTCTCCAACAAAGAAGATAAAAGCTTGTCTATTCACAGCACAGCTCTGCAAGTTCACAGACTCTCCTCCCACTGCTGAAACAGTAGGAAAAATTTGTAACATGGTGTGCACTTTCTAAAGAATATAGAAAGCTGAAGACAGCATAGAAACATAGAAAGATAGAATGTGTCGGCAGATAAGAACCATTTGGCCCATCTAGTCTGCCCAATATATCTGAATCGTATGAATAGTCCCTGGCCCTATCTTATATGAAGGATAGCCTTATGCCTATCCCATGCATGCTTAAACTCCTTCACCGTATTTGCAGCTACCACTTCTGCAGGAAGGTTATTCCATGCATCCACTACTCTCTCAGTAAAGTAATACTTCCTCATATTACTTTTAAACCTTTGCCCCTCTAATTTAAAACTGTGTCCTCTTGTGGTAGTTTTTCTTCTTTTAAATATGCTCTCCTCCTTTACCGAGTTGATTCCCTTTATGTATTTAAAAGTTTCTATCATATCCCCTCTGTCTCTTCTTTCTTCCAAGCTATACATGTTAAGGTCGTTTAACCTTTCCTGGTAAGTTTTTTCCTGCAATCCATGTACTAGTTTAGTAGCTCTTCTCTGAACTCTCTCTAGAGTATCTATATCCTTCTGGAGATATGGCCTCCAGTACTGCGCACAATACTCCAAGTGAGGTCTCACCAGTGTTCTGTACAGCGGCATAAGCACTTCTCTCTTTCTACTGCTTATACCTCTCCCTATACATCCAAGCATTCTGCTGGCATTTCATGCTGCTCTATTACATTGTCTTCCCACCTTTAAGTCTTCTGAAATAATTACTCCTAAATCCCTTTCCTCAGATACTGAGGTCAGGACTGTGTCAAATATTCTATATTCTGCCCTTGGGTTTTTATGCCCCAGGTGCATTATCTTGCACTTATCCACATTAAATTTCAGTTGCCAGAGTTCTGACCATTCTTCTAGTTTTCCTAAATCCTTTTCCATTTGGCGTTTCCCTCCAGGAACATCAACCCTGTTACATATCTTTGTGTCATCAGCAAAAAGACAAACCTTACCATCGAGGCCTTTTGCAATATCACTTATGAAGATATTAAACAAAATTGGTCCCAGTACAGATCCCTGAGGTACCCCACTGGTAACATGACCTTGTTCAGAATGTTCTCCATTGACTACAACCCTCTGTTGTCTGTCACTCAGCCACTGCCTAATCCACTCAACAATATGGGAGTCCATGCTCAATGACTGCAGTTTATTGATAAGTCTTCTATGTGGGACAGTGTCAAAAGCCTTACTAAAATCTAGATATGCAATGTCTACTGCACCTCCACCGTCTATTATTTTAGTCGCCCAGTCAAAAAAATCTATAAGATTTGTTTGACATGATCTCCCTGAAGTAAACCCATGTTGTTTTTCATCTTGCAATCCATGGGATTTAAGATGTTCCACAATCCTATCCTTTAATAGGGTTTCCATTAATTTGCCTACTATTGATATCAGACTCACTGGTCTATAGTTGCTCGATTCCTCCCTACTACCTTTCTTGTGAATGGGCACGACATTTGCCAATTTCCAATCTTCCGGGATGACTCCTGTTACTAATGATTGGTTAAATAAATCTGTTAATGGTTTTGCCAGCTCACCACTAAGCTCTTTTAATAATTTTGGGTGTATCTCATCAGGACCCTGTGACTTATTTGTCTTCACTTTATACAGCAATCTTAGAACGTCTTCCTCTGTAAAGACACATGCATCAAACGATTCAGCAGATCTACATGTAGGGAGATTTGTCTCATCTCTGTTTATCATCTGAGGCTGTTCACTTCACTGGGTATATGTGAGGATTTCCATCCACTTTAAAGTACGCAATATTCAGATTTTGGATGTATTGGCCAGACCTGTTGTCAAATCAAACCCAAGAAGATTCACCTATCACTATATTGATCACAGTGATGACTAATCACAGAAATCACAAAAGTCAGCACTCCTTATCATTACATTTGAGAGCCTGCCCCTTCTTCTCACAAAAGAGGAAAGGGAGGATGTAAGAATTTATGGTGAGGGTTTGAAATTGCTTGTGGGATTTTTTAACTCCTTCATGACCCTGGACTGCTGTACATTCCATTTCAATGCTGTCTCTGTGTGACCTGTGAATTTACTCCTTCACCTCACTGATCCTGAAATCAACCCCCTCGTCTCCATTCTCCCATTGTTTATGATCTGTACCTTTTTCCCCTTCACTGCCTTGTTTCTGGCCTATACTATCCTGCCTCTAACTAATAAACTGTATTTTTACTTTTTCCATCAGCTCATCTCCCACAGTTCCTACCTTTTGTATCACTTGATCTTTCCTTTTAGATTGTAAGCTCTAATGAGCAGGGCCTTCTGATTCCTCTTCTTTTGTATTTTACCTGTACTGTCTCCCTCTATTTTGTAAAGTACTGCAAAAACTGCTGGCACTATATAAATCCCATATTATAATGATAATAATAATAGTACATGTGATAATGTACTTTATCCAATGCACCATTACCATGCATCATGTTTTAACCAATTTAATACCAACATATTTCCTCATTTCCAAAAAAAGGTGAAGAAAAATTAGATCACATGGGTTGATTTGCTAAAATAGGAGAGTGCAAAATCTGGTACAGCTGTGCATGGTAGCCAATCAGCTTCTAACTTGCTTGTTTAATTAAGCCTTGACAAAAAAAAAAAAAAAACCCTGGAAGTCGATTGGTTTCTTTGCAAAGTTGCACTAGATTTTGCAGTCTCCAATTTAATAAATCAACCCCATAGTGTTTACTTTCCAAAGGGGAGTAATTTGGGGGGGGGGGGGTTCATACTGGCCTGGCGATTTTATTTGAAATATTTTACAGCAGGAAGTACAACAGATTTTTCTTTCAAAATGCTTGGTCCTTTTTCCTTTATATAGCAAAAGTATAATGACAGTACACTTAAAATACCAACAAGGAAAGCTCTATCCGGCCCCTTAAAAAAATATATACAGTTCATTTGGGTACAGGGTTGCATGTCTGAGTAATTGCCATTCAAACTATTGCAGCAATAAAAACTGAAATACTGTCTGGTGATTAAATGGTATTTATTACAGGCTGGTACTTAAGCGATTCATTAAAAAAAAAAAATGAATAGATAATGGGGTCCTTACAATTGAATTGTGACCTTGCAATGTGTCTAATTTTTTTTATTTTTTATTTTAAGCCTGTAATTTGTTGAAAGCCTTTGTTTCAAGTTAGACTGACACTATCTGGCACAATTAAACAAATGAATATATAAATAGGTTTACTTTCCATTTTTCCGGTTTCAATTACGTAAATGGCATAAAACATACAGTTGCAAAAATGCACACTATCACAAAGGGTTTAAATATCTCTATTTTTCCCATTTTCTTTAGCTGACAAAATGATAATAAGTTTAGTCTACCATTTGGGCAGTACAAGCATTCAGTTGGAACATGTTCAGTAGATTGCAAAACACTGTGTGTATTTTCTCTGTAATGAAAAGGGCTTCCGAAAGTTAAAAAGCCACGCAGCATGTATTTATAATTTAAAAGTCACTTGTCATCACTGAGATGGAACCTTATTTATTTTACTTGGGACCTTTTTTGTTTCAAAGTCTGCTGAGGTTTTACAAAATGAATTACCAAATACCAGTTATGTTACAAAAAAGGACAAGGTTACCACAAGAAATATTTTTTAACATTCATGGAATACAAGGTTGCCTTGTGCAACTCACGGAATAAGATATATTCAACCTTAAAGTGGCATTGTGTAGCTGTTGCAAAGTATAAGCAGATGACTGTTGAACCGATCAAGAAGCCTGAAAATTGTGAACATAAATCCAAACCCTATTTAAGCCTATGGGGAACAATTCTTGAAAATCAATTATGGCCATGTTTAAGGCTAGCAGTGATGAGACAAATGTACCTAGGTTAGTTTCGGGCAGGTTTTGAAGAGTATAGCTAAAGTTCAATTGTCAAATCCAAACCATACTAAAGTCAATGGGAGCCAAATTAAAAAAAAAATAAAAACAATTCTTGCCAATTTCTGGGCTAATAGGCAGGGTATTGTCACACAAATAACATGGGGGGGGGGGGGGGGCTGGGAAATCCCCTACGGTATCTGTACCAAAGCAAAAAAAAATTTTAGTTAGACAGGGAGCAGTGATTTTAGTGAGGACTAGAGAGAAAAATTAAAAATGCAAACATCCTTTACATAACATGCCTGGGGGGGTGCCCTGACCCTGCCTATGAAGTGGTGTATCTGTGTGATGTACACAAGACTGGCATTCACAAGTAAAGTAAGTGTGTTTAAATTGTCTGCAAAATGGTGTAGTTCTGATTCTGATACTATTTTGATACTGATTCTGATGAATATTGTACAGACAATGCACAGTATATAAAGATAATTTAGGAGGGGGAACTAAACAGGTTTTACCATAAACAACATTTTTTAAAAAATAGAGTGTATTATTTCAGTCAATAGTCAGAAATATTGTATAGACTAGGTTTAAGAGGAGGAAATCTGGGAGGTTTTCACTTGAAATAAAATTTGTAATGTAGTATTTCAATTTCTACTTATTAACAGCTATGGCAACAAGTGAATTGAGAATGTGGTGTTTTATTGCACTTAACAATGTGGTCATTTGGAATAGTAAACTGTACGCCATACATTTGTGATGATATGCTGCAAACAAAGGACAGTTTTGCCTGTGTCAGAAACATAGAACATTGTATTTACACTGTACACATACACTTTTACGATTATTTTACAATAACACATCTGAGTCATTTACTTGTCTCTTTGTTGATTTACTAGGATGTACCCCACCATCTTTAGAGGTTTTCCCAGTGTTGGTTTTGCTGACCCTCCACCACGATCTCTTTACCACAGCTCCCGGAAACTTTTTGAGATTCCCTATGCACTTTCGATCTACCTCATGCGATTTTTGTAACTTTAGCTACTTTGCAAGTGCCAACAGGTATATCTCCCTTTCCCCTCCCCCTCTCTCTCCCCTCCCCCCCTTTCCCCCCCCCTCTTATCATATTTTACTAATCATTATGTATTTCATTTTAGATATGCACAAACTTATACATTTTGCATCTGCTCCTGATGATTGGTTACAACCATGAAACGCGTAGAGCTGTTTAGGATGCTATGTTATGACTAAAATGTGCCTACCATCTTTCTATTAATACAACAGTTTTAACCCCAAAATATACTTATTTATATATCCTTTATGTTGGTTCTACTCTACGATATCCAAGAGGACACCATTTACATCATTATGTGCAATCGCAATACGCTATGCCGTAATGGGCTGACTTTTATGCATTTATCAATGCTATTAACCAGTAATTCCTTTTGTTTTATTTGTGTCAAAAACAAGTTCATGCTGCTGACCCAAAGTTAAAAAGGACCCTAGAGAAATTGTATAAAAAATGAAACATACCTCCCTCAAAAAAAATAAATAAAACAAGAAAAAAGAGAAGGAAAAAAGTCGGACCATGCAGGCCATAATGGATGGATAACAGAAATGAAATAAAATATGTGTTTTTATTATACAATGTGGTCATTTGGTATACCAAACTGTATGCTATACTTTTGTGATGATTTGCTGCAAACAAAGGACAGTTTTGCCTGTGTCAGAAACAAGTTCATGCTGCTGACCCAAAGTGTAAAAGGACCCTAGAATTTGTATAAAAATGAAACATACCTCCCTCAAAAAAATAAATAAATAAAACAAGAAAAAAGAGAAGGAAGAAAGTCACACTGTACATGCCAAAATGGAGGGATAACAGAAATGAAATAAAATACCTGTTTTTTATTATATCAAAATGTATAAAAACAATACACAATAACAAGTAAGTACACAATGACAAATAGATACATAATAATTCCTAGATGGAAATTTTGACTGATGCAGTGAGTACTGTATATTGTGCAGGTCTTCGATGCCGACACGTTTCACCAAATGCTTCCTTAGGGCTACAAAGACATACAGTACCCGTCTATAAGAGAGATAAAGTATAATTTCTACATCTGAGATCATAATCCACACATTTGTATTGAAATAATATATAACACTGCTGAGATAAAAATATATAAGAACCAATCTAGAGTGGTGCACATGCAAAGAGTGTTCCCTGAGCAGGCATCGGGGAAATATTAGGAGATATTTATCCTACAGTGATTAATGGGCAACATTATTATATTGACAAAACCTCACGCAGACCATAGAACCCAGCCCAGTCTATAGACTTACTAGTGTTGGTCATTTGTTTATCCTCCCATATGTGTCCATACAAAATTATGATCTCTTCATACAAAAACCCGGAATACATGGGATCATCAAATGGAATGGTCAAATGGGATAAATACATATATATGTGAGAGAAATCCAATCCATACATACCGCCTATACATCAAAATTATATGTGCATACATACCACTTATAAATGCATAAACAAGAGCAAAACCAAAACTCCCCTTTATAATGTTCCAGGCCAATAAGCAAGCTATATCATGGTGGAATACATGTGGGACATATATTATATGCAACTAACATATATTTTAAAGTCAGAAAAAACCCACACATATACATATCCAAATCTCCATGTATTCCAACCATAAGACCCCAATATGATCAAAAACCATTTACAGAAAGGGAAAGGAAAATAACCAAGCAAAGAATAAAATATACTCATAATCACTCATAATAATGTGTGACATCCCACTCATAATTCATCCTATCCTGTAATCGAGTTTGAAGTTTTTATATCCAAAAAACGTCTCCTTTACAAAGTAGACAGAAAATATCTCCCCCCCCCCCCCCTTGTGGTGCATTTACTGTCTCTATGACCTGTACATTTACTGAGGACTAGGGTTGAGCGAACACCTAGATGTCCGTGTTCGACGGGTTCGGCCGAACTTTAAAAAAAAGTCCGGGTCCGTGTCCCGGACTTTTACCGAACTTTTCCCGGACACCGAACCCCATTGAAGTCAATGGGGACCCGAACTTTAAGGCACTAAAATGGCTCTAAAACACCAAAGGAAAGGGCTAGAGTGCTGCAAATGGCAGCAAAACGTAATTAAGAGCATGGCAAGTGCTCTGCAAACAAATGTGGATAGGGAAATAACTTAAAACAACAAAAAAAAAACAGAAAAATAAAACAATGTTCTTCTTCATCTCTGAAGGACGAGGCCCATATGGAGTAGGAGGGAGGTTGAGGTGGTGGTGGATGTGGCGGTGACATAGGCGTGCGCACAGGGTGTGCTGGGTGTGCCTGGGCACACCCTAATCACCTAGGGCACATAGCATTGCCAGTGAGGAGATGGGAAAGATCTCCCTGGGACCTGCTCTGCTCTATTTCTCCTTGCCTACAGGTACATGGCCCCGATACATTACTCTCCCTGCTGGCAAACACATGCATGTGTATTTCAACTTTGGGGTGCACACCTTAATGCAATAGGCTGCGCACACCTATGGGCGGTGTAGGTGGAAGCGGCGGTGGAGGAGGACCAGGGCCGGATTAACAGCATCATGGGCTTGGTGCTGAGGATTTTGAAGGGCCTTAAGGGCCGTGCCTTGCCATGCACCCAGAGGAGGAAGGGTGCAGCCATGCATGCCTAATTCAACATGGGATGCTGTCTCTGAAGCCCATAAACACATCCATGCATCGCCAACTGTCCCTCCTTGTCCGGCCTTCACGCTGTGTGGGGAGGTTCTGAGGGTGCTGCCTGGGGAAGCGAGCATAGAAGCCAGACTTCTGTGTTTACAAGTGACAGAAGAGCGGTAACAGTGAATATGGCCAACCCGGGGCCTATATAAAAGGTAGGGGCCTGGAGCTGCAGCTCCAATAGCCCCTACATTAATCTGGCCCTGAGGAGGAGGACGAGGTAGCCAACACTGCTTCTTTTCAAAAATTTTAAATGAGGGTACACCCCAAAAGAGTGAGAAAGAGCAAAAATGGAACAATGGGTGGGTAAGGTCGGTATCCATTGCTATTCTGCATAAGGTACGGAAAAGTCCCGTGGGATCCATGCCTGGTTCATTTTAATGAACGTGAGCTTGTCCACATTGTCTCTGGACAGGCGGCTGCGCTTGTCTGTTATAACGCCCCCAGCCGTGCTAAATACCCGTTCAGATAATACACTGGCTGCAGGGCACGCCAGCACCTCCAAGGCGTAAAGGGCAAGCTCAAGCCATGTGCCCAATTTGGAGACCCAGAAGTTGAAGGGGGCAGACCCGTCATTCACTACATGTAGGCGTGTGCACACATACTGCTCCACCATGTTGGTAAAATGCTGCCTCCTGCTAAGACGTTCCATCTGAGCTGCTGGTGCTGCTGTTTGTTGTGGCGTGCTGACAAAGCTTTTCCACATTTCGGCCATGCTAACCCTGCCTTCTGAGGTGCTGGCGGTGCCCTGGTTGCGTTGGCGACCTCCTCCTCCTCCTCCTCTGCCTTGTGCTTCCACTGTGGCCCCGCTGTCAGATGGGAATGCCAGCAGCATGGCGTCTACCAGCGTGCGCTTGTACTCGCGCATCTTGCGATCGCGCTCCAGTGAGTGAATTAAGGACGGTACGTTGTCCTTGTAACGGGGATCCAGCAGCGTGGCCACCCAGTAATCAGCACAAGTTAGAATGTGGGCAACTCGGCGGTCGTTGTGGAGACACTGCAGCATGTAATCGCTCATGTGTGCCAGGCTGCCCAGAGGCAACGAAAGGCTGTCCTCTGTGGGAGGTGTATCGTCCGTGTCCTCTGTATCCCCCCAGCCACGCACCAGTGATGGCCATGAGCTGGCCTGGGTGCCACCCTGCTGTGAACATGGTTCCATCTCCTCCTCCAGCTCCTCCTCCTCCTCATCCTCCTCATCCTCCAGAACTGTGCCCCTGCTGGACAATTGCGTCCCTGGCGTTTGCGTGTGCAGGAACCCACCCTCGGAGCCCCTTGCGAATGACTGCCCTGAAAGCCTTGGAAATGTTACCTCTTCATCCTCCTCCTCCTCCTCATCCTGTGCCACATCCTCTTCCATCATCGCCCGAATTGTTTTTTCAAGGAGGCATAGAAGTGGGATAGTTAAGCTGAGAACGGCGTCATTGCCACTGGCCATGTTGGTGGAGTACTCAAAACAGCGCAACAAGGCACACAGGTCTCGCATGGAGGCCCAGTTAAATTAAATAGCGGAATAGAAAATATGATCCAAAAAAAGTGTATGTATATCACACGTACACAACCACACTGGGCCCCAATTACTATTGTTTGTACCCCTAAAAGGCTAGATGAGGAGTAGGGGGAGTATGGAACAGGCAGCACCCTCAAACCTTCAGAAGTATGAGATGAACCCCAACAACTTGGAAAGGTGGATCTCTCTCACACGTACCGACACAGACTATCCCGCAATTCAATTGATCCTCAAAGGTTTTTATTGAATAGCGGAATAGGAAATATGATCAAAAAAAGTGTATGTATCTCGCACGTACACAACCACACTAGGCCCCAATTACTATTGTTTGTACCCCTAAAAGGCTAGATGAGGAGTAGGGGGGGTATGGAACAGGCAGCACCGTCAAACCTTCAGAAGTATGAGATGAACCCCAACAACTTGGAAAGGTGGATCTCTCTCACACGTACCGACACAGACTATCCCTCAATTTAACTGATCCCCAAAGGTTTTTGATTAAATAGCGAAATAGAAAATATGATCCAAAAAAAGTGTATGTATATCACACGTACACAACCACACTAGGCCCCAATTACTATTGTTTGTACCCCTAAAAGGCTAGATGAGGAGTAGGGGGGGTATGGAACAGGCAGCACCGTCAAACCTTCAGAAGTATGAGATGAACCCCAACAACTTGGAAAGGTGGATCTCTCTCACACGTACCGACACAGACTATCCCCCAATTTAACTGATCCCCAAAGGTTTTTGATTAAATAGCGGAATAGAAAATATGATCCCAAAAAAGTGTATGTATATCACACGTACACAACCACACTGGGCCCCAATTACTATTGTTTGTACCCCTAAAAGGCTAGATGAGGAGTAGGGGGAGTATGGAACAGGCAGCACCCTCAAACCTTCAGAAGTATGAGATGAACCCCAACAACTTGGAAAGGTGGATCTCTCTCACACGTACCAACACAGACTATCCCCCAATTTAACTGATCCCCAAAGGTTTTTGATTAAATAGCGGAATAGAAAATATGATCCAAAAAAAGTGTATGTATATCACACGTACACAACCACACTAGGCCCCAATTACTATTGTTTGTACCCCTAAAAGGCTAGATGAGGAGTAGGGGGAGTATGGAACAGGCAGCACCCTCAAACCTTCAGAAGTATGAGATGAACCCCAACAACTTGGAAAGGTGGATCTCTCTCACACGTACCGACACAGACTATCCCGCAATTCAATTGATCCTCAAAGGTTTTTATTGAATAGCGGAATAGGAAATATGATCAAAAAAAGTGTATGTATCTCGCACGTACACAACCACACTAGGCCCCAATTACTATTGTTTGTACCCCTAAAAGGCTAGATGAGGAGTAGGGGGGGTATGGAACAGGCAGCACCCTCAAACCTTCAGAAGTATGAGATGAACCCCAACAACTTGGAAAGGTGGATCTCTCTCACACGTACCGACACAGACTATCCCCCAATTTAACTGATCCCCAAAGGTTTTTGATTAAATAGCGGAATAGAAAATATGATCCCAAAAAAGTGTATGTATATCACACGTACACAACCACACTGGGCCCCAATTACTATTGTTTGTACCCCTAAAAGGCTAGATGAGGAGTAGGGGGAGTATGGAACAGGCAGCACCCTCAAACCTTCAGAAGTATGAGATGAACCCCAACAACTTGGAAAGGTGGATCTCTCTCACACGTACCAACACAGACTATCCCCCAATTTAACTGATCCCCAAAGGTTTTTGATTAAATAGCGGAATAGAAAATATGATCCAAAAAAAGTGTATGTATATCACACGTACACAACCACACTAGGCCCCAATTACTATTGTTTGTACCCCTAAAAGGCTAGATGAGGAGTAGGGGGAGTATGGAACAGGCAGCACCCTCAAACCTTCAGAAGTATGAGATGAACCCCAACAACTTGGAAAGGTGGATCTCTCTCACACGTACCGACACAGACTATCCCGCAATTCAATTGATCCTCAAAGGTTTTTATTGAATAGCGGAATAGGAAATATGATCAAAAAAAGTGTATGTATCTCGCACGTACACAACCACACTAGGCCCCAATTACTATTGTTTGTACCCCTAAAAGGCTAGATGAGGAGTAGGGGGGGTATGGAACAGGCAGCACCCTCAAACCTTCAGAAGTATGAGATGAACCCCAACAACTTGGAAAGGTGGATCTCTCTCACACGTACCGACACAGACTATCCCCCAATTTAACTGATCCCCAAAGGTTTTTGATTAAATAGCGGAATAGAAAATATGATCCCAAAAAAGTGTATGTATATCACATGTACACAACCACACTAGGCCCCAATTACTATTGTTTGTACCCCTAAAAGGCTAGATGAGGAGTAGGGGGAGTATGGAACAGGCAGCACCCTCAAACCTTCAGAAGTATGAGATGAACCCCAACAACTTGGAAAGGTGGATCTCTCTCACACGTACCAACACAGACTATCCCCCAATTTAACTGATCCCCAAAGGTTTTTGATTAAATAGCGGAATAGAAAATATGATCCAAAAAAAGTGTATGTATATCACACGTACACAACCACACTAGGCCCCAATTACTATTGTTTGTACCCCTAAAAGGCTAGGAGTAGGGGGAGTATGGAACAGGCAGCACCCTCAAACCTTCAGAAGTATGAGATGAACCCCAACAACTTGGAAAGGTGGATCTCTCTCACACGTACCAACACAGACTATCCCCCAATTTAACTGATCCCCAAAGGTTTTTGATTAAATAGCGGAATAGAAAATATGATCCCAAAAAAGTGTATGTATATCACACGTACACAACCACACTAGGCCCCAATTACTATTGTTTGTACCCCTAAAAGGCTAGGAGTAGGGGGAGTATGGAACAGGCAGCACCCTCAAACCTTCAGAAGTATGAGATGAACCCCAACAACTTGGAAAGGTGGATCTCTCTCACACGTACCAACACAGACTATCCCCCAATTTAACTGATCCCCAAAGGTTTTTGATTAAATAGCGGAATAGAAAATATGATCCCAAAAAAGTGTATGTATATCACACGTACACAACCACACTAGGCCCCAATTACTATTGTTTGTACCCCTAAAAGGCTAGGAGTAGGGGGAGTATGGAACAGGCAGCACCCTCAAACCTTCAGAAGTATGAGATGAACCCCAACAACTTGGAAAGGTGGATCTCTCTCACACGTACCAACACAGACTATCCCCCAATTTAACTGATCCCCAAAGGTTTTTGATTAAATAGCGGAATAGAAAATATGATCCCAAAAAAGTGTATGTATATCACACGTACACAACCACACTAGGCCCCAATTACTATTGTTTGTACCCCTAAAAGGCTAGGAGTAGGGGGAGTATGGAACAGGCAGCACCCTCAAACCTTCAGAAGTATGAGATGAACCCCAACAACTTGGAAAGGTGGATCTCTCTCACACGTACCAACACAGACTATCCCCCAATTTAACTGATCCCCAAAGGTTTTTGATTAAATAGCGGAATAGAAAATATGATCCCAAAAAAGTGTATGTATATCACACGTACACAACCACACTAGGCCCCAATTACTATTGTTTGTACCCCTAAAAGGCTAGGAGTAGGGGGGAGTATGGAACAGGCAGCACCCTCAAACCTTCAGAAGTATGAGATGAACCCCAACAACTTGGAAAGGTGGATCTCTCTCACACGTACCAACACAGACTATCCCCCAATTTAACTGATCCCCAAAGGTTTTTGATTAAATAGCGGAATAGAAAATATGATCCCAAAAAAGTGTATGTATATCACACGTACACAACCACACTAGGCCCCAATTACTATTGTTTGTACCCCTAAAAGGCTAGGAGTAGGGGGAGTATGGAACAGGCAGCACCCTCAAACCTTCAGAAGTATGAGATGAACCCCAACAACTTGGAAAGGTGGATCTCTCTCACACGTACCAACACAGACTATCCCCCAATTTAACTGATCCCCAAAGGTTTTTGATTAAATAGCGGAATAGAAAATATGATCCCAAAAAAGTGTATGTATATCACACGTACACAACCACACTAGGCCCCAATTACTATTGTTTGTACCCCTAAAAGGCTAGGAGTAGGGGGAGTATGGAACAGGCAGCACCCTCAAACCTTCAGAAGTATGAGATGAACCCCAACAACTTGGAAAGGTGGATCTCTCTCACACGTACCAACACAGACTATCCCCCAATTTAACTGATCCCCAAAGGTTTTTGATTAAATAGCGGAATAGAAAATATGATCCCAAAAAAGTGTATGTATATCACACGTACACAACCACACTAGGCCCCAATTACTATTGTTTGTACCCCTAAAAGGCTAGATGAGGAGTAGGGGGAGTATGGAACAGGCAGCACCCTCAAACCTTCAGAAGTATGAGATTGTGTTCACTGTACCCCACAAAGATTGAGTTCACTGCACCCCACAATGATTGTGTTCACTGCACCCCACAAAGATTGTGTTCACTGCACCTCACAAAGATTGTGTTCACTGTACCCCCCAAAGATTGTGTTCACTGCACCCCACAAAGATTCTGTTCACTGTACCCCACAAAGATTGTGTTCACTGCACCCCAAAAAGATTGTGTTCACTGCACCCCAAAAAGGATGTTGTTCACTGCACCCCAAAAAGGATGTTGTTCACTCCACCCCAAAAAGATTGTGTTCACTGCACCCCACAAAGATTGTGTTCACTGCACCCCAAAAAGATTGTGTTCACTGCACCCCAAAAATGATTTTGTTCACTGCACCCCAAAAAGGATTTTGTTCACTGCACCCCAAAAAGGATGTTGTTCACTCCACCCCAAAAAGATTGTGTTCACTGCACCCCACAAAGGATTTTGTTCACTGCACCCCAAAAAGATTGTGTTCACTGCACCCCAAAAAGGATGTTGTTCACTGCACCCCAAAAAGGATTTAGTTCACTGCACCCCAAAAAGATTGTGTTCACTGCACCCCACAAAGGATTTTGTTCACTGCACCCCACAAAGATTGTGTTCACTGCACACCAAAAAGGATTGTGTTCACTGCACCCCAAAAAGATTTTGTTCACTGCACCCCAAAAAGATTGTGTTCACTGCAGCCCAAAAAGATTGTGTTCACTGCAGCCCAAAAAGATTGTGTTCACTGCAGCCCAAAAAGATTGTGTTCACTGCAGCCCAAAAAGATTGTGTTCACTGCAGCCCAAAAAGATTGTGTTCACTGCAGCTCACACACAGAAAAATGGATGTGGATCACTGACACCTGCCTATCTCCAATCCCACACCACACAGCAATATCGATTGTAGTTTGTAGAACACAGTTTCCCTAAAATTCAGCAGACTCTGTCCCTAACAGGATTGAGAAGAGATCGTAGATCAGGATTGAGTGCAGATTCACCCCACCCCCCACACAGCAATATCGATTGTAGTTTGTAGAAGACACTGACCCTATAATTCAGCAGACTCTATCCCTAAAATGCCTACAACTCGCCCTGCCTAAACACTCCGACCTGTCCCTCAATTCTATCCGGACACAAATGGTTTTTTCCTGCCTATCTTTCCCTAATCAGCAGCCAGCACGTTGATGTGTGCTCTGTCCCTGAATCTAAGCAGCATAATGACGCCGCTGCGGCTGCCTCGAACTTATAAAGACTTGGTCACATGCTTCAGACGGCCAATCACAGCTACTGAGACATTTGCAGGCATGGCTGGGATGGCTTAAGGCACACCAGTTAAACGATTGTTGATTGGCTGTTGAAAGCCCGCCATGAAAAGAGCGCCAAAGCATGCAAAACCCGGAAATAAAACGACCGAACACGGATTTTTACCCGAACATACAGTAAAGTGTCCGTGTCCGTGTTCGGGTACAAAAAATCCAATTATTCGGTACGAACACGAATAATACAGTCCGTGTTCGCTCAACACTACTGAGGACAAATCCCCACTATGTAAAGAGTAAAGTGACGTGCAACATTAGTGGATTTCTTGTTTTTAACATCACTTAAATGTTCACAAAATCTATCCCTAAGACTCCGAAGGGTTCTTCTGAAATAGTGTTTAGAACATATACTACAGGTAATGACATAAACCACATACATTTTATTACAGTTAAAAAAAAAACGTATTAATCTTAAAGGTCCTGCCACTACAGGAACATATGTTTTGTCCCGACAAAACATGTGAACGACACAGAAAGTCGGAAGAACCACATTTAAAATTCCCTGTGAAATGTAGTATTGGAATCAGAAGCATGGAAACAGCTGGGTGCTAAATTGTTACCCAAAGTTTTTTCTCTTTTAGGCACAATGTTTACACCTTTGTCCAAAATGGGTGCGCATGTCACATCATTAGACAACAAGGGTAAATACTTTAGGACAATGTGTTTGATCAATTCAAGGCTGTATGTAAGAACTATTGAGGGATTTTTATTTTTAATTGAAACAGTATTGCGTGTCCTTTAGTTGTCTAAGAGATCATGCCGATTCTTGTTAAGAGCTATGTTATAGGCTCTATCCAGAGACCATTTGGGATAACCCCTTGCTCGGAACCTGTTTCCGCACAAAATCAGATCGTGAACTGCAATTTCGCCCTCACCTGAAGCAGCATTATTCCCTTCTTCTGCTACCATATGGTCCATGGCCAGCTGTATGGTAAACCACCGCCACAGGTGGTTTCATTCTCCGGTTCCCCGATGGCACAGGAGAGACCGGAGAAGCACCGGAGGGTGGTGGGAGGAGGGGGGTCCACCCAGGGCCGCTGATAGGGGGGGACCACCAGCCCTCTTGTAGGGGGCCCGAGCACACAGGGGGGGCCCACACAGAGAGGGGGATTAGTGATGGACAACAAATACAGAAATCTTCCTCCAGCACCTGAATCTGATCTGTCCCTCTCCCTGCTATCAGCTTTTATCTGCTGAGATAGAGACTAGGGTTGAGCGGACACCTAGATGTCCGTGTTCGACGGGTTCGGCCGAACTTTAAAAAAAAGTCCGGGTCCGTGTCCCGGACTTTTACCGAACTTTTCCCGGACACCGAACCCCATTGAAGTCAATGGGGACCCGAACTTTAAGGCACTAAAATGGCTCTAAAACACCAAAGGAAAGGGCTAGAGTGCTGCAAATGGCAGCAAAACGTAATTAAGAGCATGGCAAGTGCTCTGCAAACAAATGTGGATAGGGAAATAACTTAAAACAACAAAAAAAAACAGAAAAATAAAACAATGTTCTTCTTCATCTCTGAAGGACGAGGCCCATATGGAGTAGGAGGGAGGTTGAGGTGGTGGTGGATGTGGCGGTGACATAGGCGTGCGCACAGGGTGTGCTGGGTGTGCCTGGGCACACCCTAATCACCTAGGGCACATAGCATTGCCAGTGAGGAGATGGGAAAGATCTCCCTGGGACCTGCTCTGCTCTATTTCTCCTTGCCTACAGGTACATGGCCCCGATACATTACTCTCCCTGCTGGCAAACACATGCATGTGTATTTCAACTTTGGGGTGCACACCTTAATGCAATAGGCTGCGCACACCTATGGGCGGTGTAGGTGGAAGCGGCGGTGGAGGAGGACCAGGGCCGGATTAACAGCATCATGGGCTTGGTGCTGAGGATTTTGAAGGGCCTTAGGGCCGTGCCTTGCCATGCACCCAGAGGAGGAAGGGTGCAGCCATGCATGCCTAATTCAACATGGGATGCTGTCTCTGAAGCCCATAAACACATCCATGCATCGCCAACTGTCCCTCCTTGTCCGGCCTTCACGCTGTGTGGGGAGGTTCTGAGGGTGCTGCCTGGGGAAGCGAGCATAGAAGCCAGACTTCTGTGTTTACAAGTGACAGAAGAGCGGTAACAGTGAATATGGCCAACCCGGGGCCTATATAAAAGGTAGGGGCCTGGAGCTGCAGCTCCAATAGACCCTACATTAATCTGGCCCTGAGGAGGAGGACGAGGTAGCCAACACTGCTTCTTTTCACAAATTTTAAATGAGGGTACACCCCAAAAGAGTGAGAAAGAGCAAAAATGGAACAATGGGTGGGTAAGGTCGGTATCCATTGCTATTCTGCATAAGGTACGGAAAAGTCCCGTGGGATCCATGCCTGGTTCATTTTAATGAACGTGAGCTTGTCCACATTGTCTCTGGACAGGCGGCTGCGCTTGTCTGTTATAACGCCCCCAGCCGTGCTAAATACCCGTTCAGATAATACACTGGCTGCAGGGCACGCCAGCACCTCCAAGGCGTAAAGGGCAAGCTCAGGCCATGTGCCCAATTTGGAGACCCAGAAGTTGAAGGGGGCAGACCCGTCATTCACTACATGTAGGCGTGTGCACACATACTGCTCCACCATGTTGGTAAAATGCTGCCTCCTGCTAAGACGTTCCATCTGAGCTGCTGGTGCTGCTGTTTGTTGTGGCGTGCTGACAAAGCTTTTCCACATTTCGGCCATGCTAACCCTGCCTTCTGAGGTGCTGGCGGTGCCCTGGTTGCGTTGGCGACCTCCTCCTCCTCCTCCTCTGCCTTGTGCTTCCACTGTGGCCCCGCTGTCAGATGGGAATGCCAGCAGCATGGCGTCTACCAGCGTGCGCTTGTACTCGCGCATCTTGCGATCGCGCTCCAGTGAGTGAATTAAGGACGGTACGTTGTCCTTGTAACGGGGATCCAGCAGCGTGGCCACCCAGTAATCAGCACAAGTTAGAATGTGGGCAACTCGGCGGTCGTTGTGGAGACACTGCAGCATGTAATCGCTCATGTGTGCCAGGCTGCCCAGAGGCGACGAAAGGCTGTCCTCTGTGGGAGGTGTATGGTCCGTGTCCTCTGTATCCCCCCAGCCACGCACCAGTGATGGCCATGAGCTGGCCTGGGTGCCACCCTGCTGTGAACATGGTTCCATCTCCTCCTCCAGCTCCTCCTCCTCCTCATCCTCCTCATCCTCCAGAACTGTGCCCCTGCTGGACAATTGCGTCCCTGGCGTTTGCGTGTGCAGGAACCCACCCTCGGAGCCCCTTGCGAATGACTGCCCTGAAAGCCTTGGAAATGTTACCTCTTCATCCTCCTCCTCCTCCTCATCCTGTGCCACATCCTCTTCCATCATCGCCCGAATTGTTTTTTCAAGGAGGCATAGAAGTGGGATAGTTAAGCTGAGAACGGCGTCATTGCCACTGGCCATGTTGGTGGAGTACTCAAAACAGCGCAACAAGGCACACAGGTCTCGCATGGAGGCCCAGTTAAATTAAATAGCGGAATAGAAAATATGATCCAAAAAAAGTGTATGTATATCACACGTACACAACCACACTGGGCCCCAATTACTATTGTTTGTACCCCTAAAAGGCTAGATGAGGAGTAGGGGGAGAATGGAACAGGCAGCACCCTCAAACCTTCAGAAGTATGAGATGAACCCCAACAACTTGGAAAGGTGGATCTCTCTCACACGTACCGACACAGACTATCCCGCAATTCAATTGATCCTCAAAGGTTTTTATTGAATAGCGGAATAGGAAATATGATCAAAAAAAGTGTATGTATCTCGCACGTACACAACCACACTAGGCCCCAATTACTATTGTTTGTACCCCTAAAAGGCTAGATGAGGAGTAGGGGGGGTATGGAACAGGCAGCACCCTCAAACCTTCAGAAGTATGAGATGAACCCCAACAACTTGGAAAGGTGGATCTCTCTCACACGTACCGACACAGACTATCCCCCAATTTAACTGATCCCCAAAGGTTTTTGATTAAATAGCGGAATAGAAAATATGATCCCAAAAAAGTGTATGTATATCACACGTACACAACCACACTGGGCCCCAATTACTATTGTTTGTACCCCTAAAAGGCTAGATGAGGAGTAGGGGGGGTATGGAACAGGCAGCACCCTCAAACCTTCAGAAGTATGAGATGAACCCCAACAACTTGGAAAGGTGGATCTCTCTCACACGTACCGACACAGACTATCCCGCAATTCAATTGATCCCCAAAGGTTTTTATTGAATAGCGGAATAGGAAATATGATCAAAAAAAGTGTATGTATCTCACACGTACAGAAACACACTAGGCCCCAATTACTATTGTTTGTACACCTAAAAGGATGGATGAGGAGGAGGAGGAGTATGGAACAGGCAGCACCCTCAAAGCTTCAGAAGTATGAGATGAACCCCAAAAACTTGGAAAGGTGGATCTCACACGTACCGACACAGACTATTCCGCAATTTAATTGATCCCCAAAGGTTTTTATTGAATAGCGGAATAGGAAATATGATCAAAAAATGTGTATGTATCTCACACGTACAGAAGCACACTAGGCCCCAATTACTATTGTTTGTACACCTAAAAGGATGGATGAGGAGGAGGAGGAGTATGGAACAGGCAGCACCCTCAAAGCTTCAGAAGTATGAGATGAACCCCAAAAACTTGGAAAGGTGGATCTCACACGTACCGACACAGACTATTCCGCAATTTAATTGATCCCCAAAGGTTTTTATTGAATAGCGGAATAGGAAATATGATCAAAAAATGTGTATGTATCTCACACGTACAGAAGCACACTAGGCCCCAATTACTATTGTTTGTACACCTAAAAGGATGGATGAGGAGGAGGAGGAGTATGGAACAGGCAGCACCCTCAAAGCTTCAGAAGTATGAGATGAACCCCAAAAACTTGGAAAGGTGGATCTCACACGTACCGACACAGACTATCCCGCAATTTAATTGATCCCCAAAGGTTTTTATTGAATAGCGGAATAGGAAATATGATCAAAAAAAGTGTATGTATCTCGCACGTACACAACCACACTAGGCCCCAATTACTATTGTTTGTACCCCTAAAAGGCTAGATGAGGAGTAGGGGGGGTATGGAACAGGCAGCACCCTCAAACCTTCAGAAGTATGAGATGAACCCCAACAACTTGGAAAGGTGGATCTCTCTCACACGTACCGACACAGACTATCCCGCAATTCAATTGATCCTCAAAGGTTTTTATTGAATAGCGGAATAGGAAATATGATCAAAAAAAGTGTATGTATCTCGCACGTACACAACCACACTAGGCCCCAATTACTATTGTTTGTACCCCTAAAAGGCTAGATGAGGAGTAGGGGGGGTATGGAACAGGCAGCACCCTCAAACCTTCAGAAGTATGAGATGAACCCCAACAACTTGGAAAGGTGGATCTCTCTCACACGTACCGACACAGACTATCCCGCAATTCAATTGATCCTCAAAGGTTTTTATTGAATAGCGGAATAGGAAATATGATCAAAAAAAGTGTATGTATCTCGCACGTACACAACCACACTAGGCCCCAATTACTATTGTTTGTACCCCTAAAAGGCTAGATGAGGAGTAGGGGGAGTATGGAACAGGCAGCACCCTCAAACCTTCAGAAGTATGAGATGAACCCCAACAACTTGGAAAGGTGGATCTCTCTCACACGTACCAACACAGACTATCCCCCAATTTAACTGATCCCCAAAGGTTTTTGATTAAATAGCGGAATAGAAAATATGATCCCAAAAAAGTGTATGTATATCACACGTACACAACCACACTAGGCCCCAATTACTATTGTTTGTACCCCTAAAAGGCTAGGAGTAGGGGGAGTATGGAACAGGCAGCACCCTCAAACCTTCAGAAGTATGAGATGAACCCCAACAACTTGGAAAGGTGGATCTCTCTCACACGTACCAACACAGACTATCCCCCAATTTAACTGATCCCCAGAGGTTTTTGATTAAATAGCGGAATAGAAAATATGATCCCAAAAAAGTGTATGTATATCACACGTACACAACCACACTAGGCCCCAATTACTATTGTTTGTACCCCTAAAAGGCTAGGAGTAGGGGGAGTATGGAACAGGCAGCACCCTCAAACCTTCAGAAGTATGAGATGAACCCCAACAACTTGGAAAGGTGGATCTCTCTCACACGTACCAACACAGACTATCCCCCAATTTAACTGATCCCCAGAGGTTTTTGATTAAATAGCGGAATAGAAAATATGATCCCAAAAAAGTGTATGTATATCACACGTACACAACCACACTAGGCCCCAATTACTATTGTTTGTACCCCTAAAAGGCTAGGAGTAGGGGGAGTATGGAACAGGCAGCACCCTCAAACCTTCAGAAGTATGAGATGAACCCCAACAACTTGGAAAGGTGGATCTCTCTCACACGTACCAACACAGACTATCCCCCAATTTAACTGATCCCCAGAGGTTTTTGATTAAATAGCGGAATAGAAAATATGATCCCAAAAAAGTGTATGTATATCACACGTACACAACCACACTAGGCCCCAATTACTATTGTTTGTACCCCTAAAAGGCTAGGAGTAGGGGGAGTATGGAACAGGCAGCACCCTCAAACCTTCAGAAGTATGAGATGAACCCCAACAACTTGGAAAGGTGGATCTCTCTCACACGTACCAACACAGACTATCCCCCAATTTAACTGATCCCCAGAGGTTTTTGATTAAATAGCGGAATAGAAAATATGATCCCAAAAAAGTGTATGTATATCACACGTACACAACCACACTAGGCCCCAATTACTATTGTTTGTACCCCTAAAAGGCTAGGAGTAGGGGGGAGTATGGAACAGGCAGCACCCTCAAACCTTCAGAAGTATGAGATGAACCCCAACAACTTGGAAAGGTGGATCTCTCTCACACGTACCAACACAGACTATCCCCCAATTTAACTGATCCCCAGAGGTTTTTGATTAAATAGCGGAATAGAAAATATGATCCCAAAAAAGTGTATGTATATCACACGTACACAACCACACTAGGCCCCAATTACTATTGTTTGTACCCCTAAAAGGCTAGGAGTAGGGGGGAGTATGGAACAGGCAGCACCCTCAAACCTTCAGAAGTATGAGATGAACCCCAACAACTTGGAAAGGTGGATCTCTCTCACACGTACCAACACAGACTATCCCCCAATTTAACTGATCCCCAAAGGTTTTTGATTAAATAGCGGAATAGAAAATATGATCCCAAAAAAGTGTATGTATATCACACGTACACAACCACACTAGGCCCCAATTACTATTGTTTGTACCCCTAAAAGGCTAGATGAGGAGTAGGGGGAGTATGGAACAGGCAGCACCCTCAAACCTTCAGTATGAGATTGTGTTCACTGTACCCCACAAAGATTGAGTTCACTGCACCCCACAATGATTGTGTTCACTGCACCCCACAAAGATTGTGTTCACTGCACCTCACAAAGATTGTGTTCACTGTACCCCCCAAAGATTGTGTTCACTGCACCCCACAAAGATTCTGTTCACTGTACCCCACAAAGATTGTGTTCACTGCACCCCAAAAAGATTGTGTTCACTGCACCCCAAAAAGGATGTTGTTCACTGCACCCCAAAAAGGATTTTGTTCACTGCACCCCAAAAAGGATGTTGTTCACTCCACCCCAAAAAGATTGTGTTCACTGCACCCCACAAAGATTGTGTTCACTGCACCCCAAAAAGATTGTGTTCACTGCACCCCAAAAATGATTTTGTTCACTGCACCCCAAAAAGGATTTTGTTCACTGCACCCCAAAAAGGATGTTGTTCACTCCACCCCAAAAAGATTGTGTTCACTGCACCCCAAAAAGATTGTGTTCACTGCACCCCACAAAGGATTTTGTTCACTGCACCCCAAAAAGATTGTGTTCACTGCACCCCAAAAAGGATGTTGTTCACTGCACCCCAAAAAGGATTTTGTTCACTGCACCCCAAAAAGATTGTGTTCACTGCACCCCACAAAGGATTTTGTTCACTGCACCCCACAAAGATTGTGTTCACTGCACACCAAAAAGGATTGTGTTCACTGCACCCCAAAAAGATTTTGTTCACTGCACCCCAAAAAGATTGTGTTCACTGCAGCCCAAAAAGATTGTGTTCACTGCAGCCCAAAAAGATTGTGTTCACTGCAGCCCAAAAAGATTGTGTTCACTGCAGCCCAAAAAGATTGTGTTCACTGCAGCTCACACACAGAAAAATGGATGTGGATCACTGACACCTGCCTATCTCCAATCCCACACCACACAGCAATATCGATTGTAGTTTGTAGAACACAGTTTCCCTAAAATTCAGCAGACTCTGTCCCTAACAGGATTGAGAAGAGATCGTAGATCAGGATTGAGTGCAGATTCACCCCACCCCCCACACAGCAATATCGATTGTAGTTTGTAGAACACAGTTTCCCTAAAATTCAGCAGACTCTGTCCCTAACAGGATTGAGAAGAGATCGTAGATCAGGATTGAGTGCAGATTCACCCCACCCCCCACACAGCAATATCGATTGTAGTTTGTAGAACACAGTTTCCCTAAAATTCAGCAGACTCTGTCCCTAACAGGATTGAGAAGAGATCGTAGATCAGGATTGAGTGCAGATTCACCCCACCCCCCACACAGCAATATCGATTGTAGTTTGTAGAAGACACTGACCCTATATAATTCAGCAGACTCTATCCCTAAAATGCCTACAACTCGCCCTGCCTAAACACTCCGACCTGTCCCTCAATTCTATCCGGACACAAATGGTTTTTTCCTGCCTATCTTTCCCTAATCAGCAGCCAGCACGTTGATGTGTGCTCTGTCCCTGAATCTAAGCAGCATAATGACGCCGCTGCGGCTGCCTCGAACTTATAAAGACTTGGTCACATGCTTCAGACGGCCAATCACAGCTACTGAGACATTTGCAGGCATGGCTGGGATGGCTTAAGGCACACCAGTTAAACGATTGTTGATTGGCTGTTGAAAGCCCGCCATGAAAAGAGCGCCAAAGCATGCAAAACCCGGAAATAAAACGACCGAACACGGATTTTTACCCGAACATACAGTAAAGTGTCCGTGTCCGTGTTCGGGTACAAAAAATCCAATTATTCGGTACGAACACGAATAATACAGTCCGTGTTCGCTCAACACTAATAGAGACAGTCGTCCCTCACTAATCCCCCCTCCCTTGTGTGGGCCCCCCTCCCAGCACTGGCTCTAATGTTATCTCTACTCAGGAGTTTATTTGTAAATTGTAACTTTGTTTCTCTCTCTGTCTCTCTGATCACTGAGCTCAAACTGCCCAGCCTGTATATTTTTCTCATCTCATCTTTTTTATTTAACATAGTTTTTTTTTTAGATTTAGCAGGAATTATGCGAGTTATGTTATATTTGTGTCTGATAATAGTGATTTTGTTGTAATTTTAGCTAAATATATCTTTAATATTTTCTTAGGGGGGCCCTGCCAGGTAATCTGTACGGGGCCCTGCGATTTCTAACAGCAGCTCTGGGTCCACCCCCTGTAAAAGCAATCAAGTGGCTAAACAGTGGCTATGATGACTTTTATATTGCAGGGAATCGCCGGCTGAAAAAAAAAGATATCTGAACGCTGCCTGCAGCTCCACTCCAGGCATCATTCAGGAAACCTCCATTTAAAGTCTAGGATGTCATAAGATGGCCTTTGGTTGGCAAGTGGTTCTAACTTCTAAACAGAAACCGAAGTTGTTGCTGATACAAAAATTAGTCCTAGAAAGGACTGTTGGGTCTATGCATTGTGAACATGGGGATGGGTACACACTATGTAGCCCAAGACATTGCAATTTATTCGAATGTAACACAGTACAGCACTGTGTATAGCACTGTTTAGCACAGCTCTTCATATCAACTCAAAGTCTCCAACAAACACTGACAGTTTATATTACTGTATATAGCAACGTTCAGCAGCATTGTATAGCACATTACAGTAAAAGGGTGCTTCATATGCATAAAAAAGCTTCAAAAACATTTTCAAAAATACTCTTTTTACTGTAGAAGATCCACTGGAGGTCTCTGAAAATTCTATTTAATCTTAGATTATTATTTTAAGATGAATAGCAAGTTAATGAATCACCCAATGGTTAAAATAACATCTGGAAAATTATCAGAGTGAGCACAGTTACATTGTTATCTAGGGTGAAAAAAGGTGCTTGTCCATTAAGTAAAAACAAAATGCAGTTGATCTAAAAGATAGAAAAAATTAAAGCATGGTTCAATTTCTTTGAATAGGATCAAACATTTTTACGAAGTCCCAAAAGAAGCATTTACAAAGAAAAAAACCTTTCCAAATGTGAATGCTAAAACGTTTTTACCTACATTCACAAAGAGTACCCAAGCTCTTTTATAGTGACCTTAAAGTGTACAGTCAGTCTTTTACACTTTCTACAATAGTAAACGTGTTATACAAGGCAATCATGTTTTCTCAGGGGATAATACATTGAGGTTCATTTACTAAAGGCAAATGACTGTTCACTTTGCAACGGAAGTATCACTTTTGCAAAAAATCATTTTCCTTTAGATTAAAGAAAGTGCTGAAAATTAATTTTGCAAAGAATACCCAATCACATACAAGAAAACAGTACTCTTGCTTGCACATGATTGGATGATGAAAGTCAACAGAGCTTTACTTTATTCACTAGTAAGCTACTAGAAAATTTCCTTCCAGAGTGAACAGTGCATTTGCTTTTAGTAAATCTATTCTGTTGAGTTCAGTCCGCAGAGCTTCACTTCATTCACTACTAAGCTATTAGAAAATCCCCTTACAAAGTGAACAGCCTATTTGCTTTTAGTAAATCTATTCCATTGAGTTCAGTTAATCTTTGTTCATACATAGCTTAGACCCTCCATGGCCTTTATCAATTTAGTTCCCCTTCTCTACATTCTTTCCAATTCTACAACATCCTTTTGTGAACTGGTAGGGAAAAATACATTACATGTTTTATTTAAGGTCTTACTAATGTTTGTATAGAGGTATGTTCATAGTCTCTTTTTTAGCCTATACATTTAAATATAGGAAAGTGGCTTGCATGCTGTTAGGTAATTATGATATCTTATGATTAGGTTTATAATCAACGAGGACAACATTTTTCCATTTTTTTTTTTTTTCAAAACTAAAGTTTTGTCAGATTTTTTTATGTATTTTCATTTGGATATTATTATATGGTATGTTGTTATTTATTTATACTAAAAATTACTATTTAGTACCTGCTAACATTCTTTCAATCAATCATTTCTTTACAAATTACATTTCATTATAATATATTCTTTATTTTTATAAACCCATAATAAACACACACTTTTATGAGCACACACTCTTGTCTACGATATAAAACCAATATCCCTTCATTATGTTTATTCACCAACACTTTGACAGCCTAAAAGAGGCAACTTTAGGCATATTATCACATTGTTCTCTGTGCGGACTTTTAAATATCCTCTTAAGGTTAACAGTAGCTCGACATCTTCTGATTGGTGTATTTCTTTGGAGCAATGTCCACTTCTTCAGATAAAATTCTTCACAAGACTGGAGTTTAGCTCTTTAATACAAATTACTTACTTACATTCATTCATTCATTTATATGTCATTTATTTTATTAGTTATTTTATTAGTTTTCAGGTGAACAAATATGTTTGTTCACCGGAAAACATTTCATGCAGGTTGGATATATGGGTCTACACAAGTACCTGTATAAATTGTTTAAGGTAACAATTCTGGGTGAACAGTCAGCTAAAAAAAAACAACTATTTGCAATTGTTACTAAGAATAAATAAAAAAATATATTAAAAAAAATCATAAAAGGTGAAAAAAAATACATCTTTATTTCTATATTAAAAAATAGCTTAACATTTTTTTTCAACGCAGTACAGTGTCATAAATTTAAAACCATATGTAGCATACCAAAATCTGCAAAGTAGCTACCTACTTTTGGTGTTGTGTTGAATAATGGTGGCAGGGAATGCATTACAGATATGATATCCAATGTTATCAACTTAGAATAATTCATTTGACAATCACATATGTCAAGGTGAGATATAAATGAGATTTAGAGATTGAGGCTTTTGGATAAAATTGTAATCAACCATTGTCAATATTAATGAAACCAATTCCATTGAGCTGTCTCTAGACAAAATGTTAGAGAAAATGACTCTATAATAAAATACTCTATGCACACCTTGCAAAAGGCCAAATTAATTTTTAGGCAATTTAGCTATATCATTGTAGTGTTTAATAAAAAATAAATATATATATATATATATATATATATATACGCAGTATATACAGTATCTCACAAAAGTGAGTACACCTCTCACATTTTTGTTAATATTTTATTATAACTTTCCATTTGACAACACTGAAGAAATTACGCTTTGCTACAATGGAAAGTAGTGAGTGTACAGCTTGTCTAACAGTGTTATTTTCTGTCCTCTCAAAATAACTCAACACACAGCCATTAATGTCTAAACTGCTGGCAACAAAATTTAGTACACCCCTAAGTAAAATGTCCAAATTAGGCCCAAAGTGTCAATATTTTATGTGGCCACCATTATTTTCCAGCACTTCCTTAACCCTCTTGAGCATGGAGCTTCACAGGTTGCCACTGGAGTCCTCTTCCACCCCTCCATGACGACATCACGGAGCTGGTGGATGCTATAGACCTTGCGCTTCTCCACCTTCCATTTGAGGATGTCCCACAGATGCTCAATAGAGTTTAGGTCTGGAGACATGCTTGGCCAGTCCATCACCTTTACCCTCAGCTTCTTTAGCAAGGCAGTGGTCGTCTTGGAGGTGTGTTTGGGGTCGTTATCATGTTGGAATACTGCCCTGTGGCCCAGTCTCCGAAGGGAGGGGATCATTCTCTGCTTCAGTATGTCACAGTACATGTTGGCATTCATGGTTCCCTCAATGAACTATAGCTCCCCAGTGCCGACAGCACTCATGCAGCCCCAGACCATGACACTCCCACCACCATGCTTGACTATAGGCAAGACACACTTGTCTCTGTACTCCTCACCTGGTTGCTGCCACACATGCTTAACACCATCTGAACCAAATAAGTTTATCTTGGTCTCATCAGAAAACAGAACATGATTCCAGTAATCCATGTCCTTAGTCTGCTTGTCTTTAGCAAACTGATTGCGGGCTTTCTTGTGCATCATCTTTAGAAGAGGCTTCCTTCTGGGACGACAGCCATGCAGACCAGTTTGATGCAGTGTGCGGTGTATGGTCTGAGCACTGACAGGCTGACCCCCCCACCCCTTCAACCTCTGCAGCAATGTTGGCAGCACTCATATGTCTATTTCCCAAAGACAACCTCTGGATATGATGCTGAGCACGTGCACTCAACTTCTTTGGTTGACCATGGCGAGGCCTGTCCTGAGTGGAACCTGTCCTGGTAAACTGCTGTATGGTCTTGGCCACCATGCTGCAGCTCAGTTTCAGAGTCTTGGCAATTTTCTTATAGCCTAGGCCATCTTTATGTAGAGCAACAATTCTTTTTTTCAGATCCTCAGAGTTCTTTGCCATGAGATGCCATGTTGAACTTCGAGTGACCAGTATGAGAGAATGAGAGTGATAACACCAAATTTAACACACATGCTCCCCATTCACACCTAAGACATTGTAACACTAATGAGTCTCTTGACACCGGGGAGGTAAAATGGCTAATTGGGCATAATTTGGACATTTTGACTTAGGGGTGTACTCACTTTTGTTTCCAGTGGTTTAGACATTCATGGCTGTGTGTTGAGTTATTTTGAGGGGACAGCAAATTTACATGGTTATACAAGCTGTACACTCACTACTTTAAATTGTAGCAAAGTGTCATTTCCTCAGTGTTGTCACATGAAAAAATATAAGAAAATATTTACAAAAATGTGATAGGGGTACTGTACTCACTTTTGTGAGATACTGTGTATATATATATATATATATATATATATATATATATATATATATATATATATATATATATATGTATATATGAAAAATAGTGGAACACAGGTGAAGAAAATCCAAGCAGAAAAAGAGGTACTCACTGGATTTAAGCCCAAGTTTCCTGTGTATTTTCCATGGAGTCCAATCTACTTTTTCAAGACAATTCACTTAGCTTGCAATAGGGGGGGCTTGGATTTACTAAAACTGGAGCATGCATAATCTGGTGCATCTCTGCACAGAAACAAATCAGCTTTCAGGTTTTATTGTGATCGATTAATTGAACAAGCTGAAGTTAGAAACCGATTGACTACCTTGCACAGCTGCACTAGATTCTGAATGCTCCAGTTTTAGTAAATCTCCTCCAATGTGTCTAAAATACACTACTGATCCTCAATCAGAACCAAAACCTGACTTTGAAAGTACCGCCTATTGTTTTAAAAACAATAAAATCAATAATGTACCAAACCAGACAAGGTCTCATCAGCCTTAACAAATACAGCAAGAAAGCATAACATATGGAGGACAATGATATACTTGAGTTAAAAGCTACTAAATATGCATTAAAGTAAAGCCACAGGGAAATAGAGTTACCATGCTTAAAAAACTGGCAAGCTGACACTTGCAAACAGGAGTGGAAGGCTGTAGGTGACCATACAGTCCCATATTGTGAAGAGAACGTGTTCTCCCTGTGCCTGTGTGGGTTTCTTCTGGGTACTCCGGTTTCCTCCCACAATCCAAAGACATGCTAATAGGTTAATTGGCTCCTGTCTAAATCGACCCTAGTGTGTATGAATGTGAGTTAGGGACCTTATAATGTAAGCTCATTGAGGGCAGGGACTGATGTGAATGGATAATAAAATATTTAAAGTGCTGCGTAAATTGACGGCTCTATATATAGTAAGTATCTGTAATAAATAAATAAATAAATAAATAACATAAAATAACAAAAGGGC
This sequence comes from Pelophylax lessonae, assembly GCF_965119305.1. Classification (NCBI taxonomy): domain Eukaryota; kingdom Metazoa; phylum Chordata; class Amphibia; order Anura; family Ranidae; genus Pelophylax; species Pelophylax lessonae. The sequence goes on from NC_138768.1 coordinate 287,969,724, forward strand.
CCATAGGTGCAATGGCTTTTCTTGGACAAGAAACATCAGCTGCCTATTCTGAAGTGTATGTTCATCAGCTATATTCTAACATTCACCAACAGAAGTGACAGCCTGCTTTTTCAAAGAGGGAGCAACTGGATATTTTAGTTGTAATCCTTGCTCCAAAGGGTTTAAATGAACAGTTAAGCTTTATGTGTTTTCTCTTAACAGTTCCACACTGTTCACCTACAAGTAAGTTATTTCTTTTTGAGAATGCTGTAGTTCCAGATAGATCTAAATGATGGGCAACCCCAGATTTGCTGATTTGGTACATCTTTGATTTTTTTGTTCTTATGTTCTTAAAGGATAAGTTCACCTTTGGGAACATGTTACATGTCCCACCTGATTTTAGGGTGGAACATGTAACATGCTCCCAATTCTGCAGCAGCCGCTGCCCCCCCCCCCCCCCCGAGACTGCATTGTGGGGAGAAGTTTGCCATACTAGCTGTTACTTTTTAAAATCAGCGTGGCCTGCGTGGCCGCATCATTCATTTACACAGCTCTGTGTGTGAATGAACTACAAGCCTCGACATCCTTGCAGCTGTTGACTTGTAGTTCTGAATGAACTACCATGGTGCTGTGGAGTTCCATGATAGTTCATTAATTCTACCTGTCAGTGTATCTGCTTGCCCGTATAGGATGTACAGGCACACATTTACACTGACAGGTCTACAGGAGACCTGCATGGCACCAGCAATCTGCTGATCGCTGGTGCAATGCTTTACAGACTATATATATATATATATATATATATATATATATATATTATATATTATATATATATATATATATATATATATATATATATATATATATATATATATATATATAATGTATATATATATTATATATATATATATATATATATATATATATATATTTATTTTTTTAAGTGAACTTATCTCTTAACACAGTGGTTGGTACTTTTACAGTTAGGGGTGGATTCAGGATAGGAATAAGTAGTGTTTTTTTAGACACTGTTGTTTGCTATGTGAATTGCCTTGAAAAAGATATTGTTGGGCACACAATGCAGTGATCCAACCCTTTTCTTCTCCAAGTGTCTTTTATTCTTTTCTTTTATATACTGTATATATAGTTGTATATCTACTTTACATATGAAACAGCATACATTCCATTGGTTCCTGTACACCAAGTGATATAAATGACCAGCTTAAGGAGTATGCCTACTTGTCAGGAAAAACAAAATACTTGCATCAAATTGGATTAATGATTTTGGTCACTTAAAAAGAATAAGGGATTGTGAACAAAGTATTTAAACATATATATGCATACATTACTGAAACCTTAAAAAGTAGCTGATAACATTAAACATGTTCCTATTACTGAGAACTCCTAGCCTAGGATGATATGTATTAGCATTCAGTATATGGTAATATACTAAATGAGAGCTGGAATTATACAAACCCGATTCCCAAAAAGTTTGGACACTGTACAAATTGTGAATAAAAACAGAATGCAATGATGTGGAAGTTTCAAATTTCAATATTTTATTCAGAATACAACATAGATGACATATCAAATGTTTAAACTGAGAAAATGTATCATTTTAAGGAAAAAATAAGTTGTTTGGCATCAACACATCTCAAAAAAGTTGGGACATGGCCATGTTTACCACTGTGTAGCATCCCCTCTTCTTTTTATAACAGTCTGCAAATGTCTGGGGACTAAGGAGACAAGTTGCTGAAGTTTAGGAATAGGAATGTTGTCCCATTCTTGTCTAATACAGGCTTCTAGTTGCTCAACTGTCTTAGGTCTTCTTTGTCACATCTTCCTCTTTATGATGCACCAAATGTTTTCTATGGGTGAAAGATCTGGACTGCAGGCTGGCCATTTAAGTATCCGGATCCTTCTTCTACGCAGCCATGATGTTGTAATTGATGCAGTATGTGGTCTGGCATTGTCATGTTGGAAAATGCAAGGTCTTCCCTGAAAGAGATGACGTCTGGATGGGAGCATATGTTGTTCTAGAACTTGGATATACCTTTCAGCATTGATGGTGCCTTTCCAGGTGTGTAAGCTGCCCATGCCACACGCACTCATGCAACCCCATACCATCAGAGATGCAGGCTTCTGAACTGAGCGCTGATAACAACTTGGGTTGTCCTTGTCCTCTTTAGTCTGGATGACATGGCGTCCCAGTTTTCCACAAAGAACTTCAAATTTTGATTGGTCTGACCACAGAACAGTTTTCCCCTTTGCCACAGTCCATTTTAAATGAGCCGTGGCTCAGAGAAAACGCCTGTGCTTCTGGATCATGTTTAGATATGGCTTCTTTATTGGCCTATCGAGTTTTAGACGGCAACGACGAATGGCACGGTGGATTGTGTTCACCGACAATGTTTTCTAGAAATATTCCTGAGCCCATGTTGTGATTTCCATTACAGTGGCATTCCTATATGTGATGCAGTGCTGTCTAAGGGCCCGAAGATCACGGGCATCCAGTAGGGTTTTCCGGCCTTGACCCTTACGCACAGAGATTGTTCCAGATTCTCTGAATCTTTGGATGATATTATGCACTGTAGATAATGATAACTTCAAACTCTTTCAAATTTTTCCCTGAGAAACTCCTTTCTGATATTGCTCCACTTTTTTTCGCCGCAGCATTGGGGTAATTGGTGATCCTCTGCCCATCTTGACTTCTGAGGGATACTGCCACTCTCAGAGGCTCTTTTTATACCCAATCATGTTGCCAATTGACCTAATAGGTTGCAAATTGGTCCTCCAGCTATTCCTTATATGTACATTTAACTTTTCCGGCCTCTTATTGCTACCTGTCCCAACTTTTTTGGAATGTAGCTCTCATGAAATCCGAAATGAGCCAATATTTGGCATGACATTTCAAAATGTCTCACTTTCAGCACATTTGATATGTTATCTATATTATATTGTGTTTAAAATATAAGATTATGAGATTTGTAAATTAGTCCATTCCTTTTTTACTCACAATTTATCCCAACTTTTTTGGATTTGGGTTTGTAGTTAAAGGGGAAATATTAATTTTTCACAACATATTACCCAACATAAACGTTTGATGTGCACATGGACAATTCATTAAATTGAAAAAGAAACAAATACTTCACTGCTCTGTATGTTTAGGAATCAAAATATAAGTAACATGAACAATATTTTAATGAATAGGATAAAAAAAAAGAAGCACACACAATTGTTTTAATGATTTACAGTTTATAGGTTAGCAGTGTTGTTGTTCCAAAATTACCATGGGTGTTCAATGATTGTCTTACACTGGCATTTAAACCTGGTGTAGAAAAGAATCTTTTATATATTCTGCAATGACCACTGGAAACACATTAAAGTGTTCAATCTTGTTGAGTGTACTCGTAGCTCTTGAATATTCTAATTACAGTTCTATGTTCAGATAGCTATAACTATTGATGTCCTACCAGCTCAAGAGCATTTCAGCCTATTTATAAGCCTTAGTATTGATAAAGCCTCACTGCCAGACCATTTCAGCAACTCATAGTGAAAACAATTCCCTTGATTTATATTTAAACTTATCCTTAATCAATTTCAATCTATGACCTTTGGATCAACTTTTAAAGTCCAGCACAAATAAGATGACCTGGATCTAATTACACAATCCTTCATCCATAATGCATTTTTGATGTATGTTTTTGTTAGGTCCTAGCCAAACCATTTTTACGGATATTATTTTTATACAACTTCTTTACAGATGTCTAGCTGTATATCCTAAAATGTATATTTTGTTTTTTATAAATCCTATACAATAAAACATACTATACCTTTTCTATTATATAAACACATGTATTGTTATATTTTTTAAATAATACTTTTGTTTCCAACATTTTATTACTGAAGGGTAAAATTAAATTTTGCAAATAATATTGTATGTCACATTTGATACCCTATTTTTAATGCGTAGGGCATTTCTTTTAAAATTAGCAAAATGTTTGTCAAGTATTTGACTTGTAGCTACAGCTTCAGAACACTGATTGCCATGGGTCACTACTTATATATATATATATATATATATATATATATATATATATATATATATATATATATATATATATATATATTTTTTTTTTTTTTTTCAATGAATGCAAGGTGCTCTGTAATTGAAGGAGGTGTGGATGAACATCACAATCTCCCCTCCTCCTATCAAAGAATGCCTTGCATTCATTGAAAATAATTTTATTTTAATGGAAGGGGCGCTGAGTAGGCAACTCAAAGTAATAAGTGCACTACAGCCCAGACTATAAGTCTTGGAACTGAACATTTGGCACAGACAGGGAACTTATGTCTGAGTAAAAGTAAAACATGTAAAAAAAAAAATGATGCGGCAGCCAGATATGGGCACACACAACATTAGAGGTAACTTATGGTTACTGTGCAAATAGCCACTAATCAATGGGCTGAAAATGTACCCAGTCTTGTGTAAATGATCTTGCTTGGTTAGAATTACTGGTGATGTGCTTTCAATATTATATGTTTCTGGATCATTTTAGGCATTAAGCTGGCTTCATGGTCAGCCCACTTGTCTGCATGGGGTTTTTGCATTTTTCAAAGATTTGCTTTGGTGTTCATGATCCTCCCATATTCCTAAATATTTGGCTTTCATAAAATTAGTTGTAGTCATATGGGTATATGCATGAATTACGTGGCATTTTAGGGCAAATTTAACATTTCAGGAAATTTCGAAACACTTTGGATTTTTATGTGATTTTTTTCCGCGGCAATAAGCCCAAAATGAAAAATGTTACATATTACAGCCTATGCATAATTAATTATGCATGAATAATTAATGACATAGATAGGCTTGGGCGAGTTACCTATAAAAACAGATCATATGCAAAAAAAAGCCAGTTTTGAATGAACAGAGCCTAGTTGAATTTAGGGTTTTGATGTATTGCCACTGCTACTGCATTGCCAAGTGTTTCATAATTATAACATACAGTAAGGGTGATAGTAGATAACCCTGATGTGTATCATTTTTAATAGAAAATGTGGAGGAAAAAGTTCCATTAACTTTACCTCTGGCAGAGGGGTGAAGAATACAGGGACATGTAAGAAATAATTTTAAGGTCGAGACCAAGTTGAGGGAGGGAATGTTCCCAATTCCCAATTCACCCTATCGAATGCCTTCTCAGCATAGATTGAGAGAGAGCACATATGTATATTATGTTGTTTCGTAAAATCCATGAGCAATATAGTTTTTATGGTGTTATCCTTTGCCTCTCTTCCGCTGACAAAGCCCACCTGGTCAAAATTAATGAGTTCTGGCAATATTGGTTGCAGTCTGTTGGGGAACATTTTAACATATTAAGATCTACTCCAAACAACAAGATTGAATGAAAGTTGGAGCATAGTGAATGGTCCTTTCCTGGTTTTGGAATTAGTGTAATATGGGCTTCAAGGAACTTTGGTGGAAATCTGGAGTCCAGGGATAATGAGTTAAATACTTTTGTCAAAAAATGGAAGAAAACGTGGATAAAAAGTTTAATGGAATTTGGGTTTAAACCCATCAGGTCCAGGACACTTGCCTTTTGAAATGAGTTTGATAGTGATGGCTACATTTTCTTCCATAAACAGTAATTCCCAGCATGATCTAGTTTGTTCATCTATAGAGGGTAGAGACATAGCTGTGATATACATGTATGCTTCCATTTGGTCTCTCTGGGACCCTTCTTTATCATTGAATTGAGGGACAGGAATATTGTACAGATTCTTGTAAAATCCCTGAATGCTTGTAAAATTGTAGAAGGGCTTGAAATCATATCACAATTTTGGCTTTTATGATGTGGTATATACAGTAAGTATTCTGTACCCTAGGATTTAGAATTATTTCTAGCGGGCATCCACATTTATCACCACATTTATAATGATGTAGTGGCAGTTTGTTATCAAATGATGTTGCTGATGCTTCATAAAGTTCATGTAATTGTGGCCTTGCAATAGATATTGCTGGAAGAAGAGAAACCAATGGGGAGCATTTATAGGCTGTTTTAAGGTCTCACAGCCTAGTCAAATAAGTGTCTGTTTGCTGCTCTCTATCTCTTTATTCTGGTCCCTTGCTGAATAAAAACCCCTCTTTAAATGCCTCCTGTTTGTATGTTGGTGAGGTTGTATCTCTATTGTGACCAGCCAAAATTTGTTTTAATTGCTCCTGTAGTCTGGTGGCAACACTTATCTTCTGTCATCAGATAATTGTTAAGATGATAATTCCACTCATGCTTATGCAGATTGGGTACTACCAGAGTCAGGAGAACGTGGGAGTGCTCTGACCATATGAAAGTATTGATATTGCAGTTCACAACCACTCTAAATGGTTATGGTTGGCAAAAAAGTAATCAAGACAGCTATAGGATTGATGGATTCAGAAAAAGTACTTGTAATTCCTAGTTTGAGGATGGAGTATTCTCCAAATTTCTATCAGGTGATTGTCATGTAAATCATTTTTGAATAATTTCAATTTAGAATATAGGGACAGAGGAACAGGAACTGAATGAGTCTAAATGAGGTTCAAGTGTAAGAATAAAGACTCTTCCTTGGATGTGTTTACCTTCTGCAAAGTGTGTTAGAGTCTGTAATTAGCAGATACCCTCTTAAATCTGATTCCCATGTGGGGTATAAAAATTTGCCACAATGAACTTCATATTCCAAATAGAGAATTTTACAAATACATACCTGCCCAATGGGTCAGACTCATGTGCCATCTGCGTTACTAGTAAAGTTCAATAAAAAGCTATTGAAACTGAAGGGGGGTGTGGTCGGCCGGCGCTGAGGATGTCCATTTAGACACTGAGCTCTTCAGCGTGGAAAGAGAACTGGAGCAACTTAGGCCCTTATACTCAGATATTCCCCATCCTAATTTCTGACACCCGGACAGCCGCACCAACCATGTCCCACAAAAAGATGAATGACTGCAGACTGAAAAAGCTCACAGCTTTCTTTACTAAGCCAGCAGCTAAGGTCAGTTATAACAAAGATGGCGCCAGAGCAGCCGTAGCACACGAGGCCTACACAGATCTCCCTGATGAGATCCCTGGAGACTCTAAGCTACAAATCCTCCCTCTAACCCCTAAACATCTGAAAGAGGGGAACCCGATTACAGACAGCCCAGTCAAGGCACGCATGCAGATGGATGGGCTGCCGTACAAAGTTCAAATAGAGGCCAAGGCTCTCAATCCCTTACTATCCAACCAGGCCTTACATAAATCCATGGCATAATTTCCTATGACTGGCCAACCTGTGTTAGACACAACATTAAAAGATATGTTGCTGTCACTCCAATCTTCTCTAATGACTGATCTCTCCTCACTATCACTGATCTCCACAACCTTGATGACAGAGTATCTCACCTTGAGAACAGCATGGAGGAATGCACCACAACTGTAAATGATTTAATTGACACTTATGATGAAGTAAAGGAGAAACAATCCTGGCTATGGGCAAAATTGGTGGACCTGAAAGACAGAAATTTCCGAAATAACGTTAAACTGTGGGTACACCAAAATCTGTTCTGCAGAAGGTCTTACCAGATATGTTCTACTGGGAAGATCTTCTGGTAGAACATATTTGGGTATACCCCGCAGTTTAACCTTATTTCGGCAAGGTCTGGTTTCTAGGTCTGCCATTTTTTCCCATACCGAGGAATGGTCCACTTTTTTTCATCATAAGTGTCAATTAAATAATTTACAGTTGTGATGCATTCCTCCATGCTGTTCTCAATGTGAGATACTCTGTCATCAAGGTTGTGGAGATCAGTGGAGATCTTAGAAAACATCGAGGAGAGATCAGTCATTAGAAAAGATTGAAGTGACAGCAACATAAAGCTAATGCACACAATCCCGCAAAATGCCTCTCCAACAGATCTCACCTGAAATGCTGCAAGCCCTGATAATTACATTCCCGAAACCAGGGAAGGAGCCAACATCACCCCAAAACTTTTGCCCAATCTCCCTACTAAATATCAACCTGAAAATGTATGCGAAAACGATTGCCATGCAGCTAATAGACATTATGCCCACCTTAAATCATCACGACCAGTCAGGCTTCACTAAATGCCGATAGGCATCTGATGCAACTAGAAGACTGCGGAGTCCAGTGGAACGCCTTCTCTGCTTCTATCTCTAGATGCAGAGAAGGCATTCAACAGGATACACTGGTCCTACCTACAGAAGGTCCTCCAAAAATTTGGTTTCTGCGGACATATTTTAAACGTCATTTTGGCACTCTATCTCACCCCATCAGCAAAAGTTTTCTTATCAGACATGGTATCCCAAGCATTTCAGATAACAAATGGTACTAGACAAGGCTGTCCATTATCCCCATTGATTTTTAATTTTCTTATGGAACCCCTAGCAGAACATATCAGAACCAATCCTTTAATTTCAGGCTTGGAAATTGGTCAAACTTCCCACAATTTTTTTTTTTTTTTTTGAGGATGATGTAATTCTCATGATCACAAACCCGACTTCTTCCAGAAGGCAGACATGCAAAAAATACTTCAATAGTTCAGTAATGCATCTTACTATAAGATAAATATAACAAAATCATTTTTTGTGGATTTAAGCCTCGATGCTATGACTAGAAATGTATTGCAGGCTCAATATTCAGATACCTGGGCAGACAAAAAATTTTATCTGGGTATACCGCTAAGTCAGTGAAAAATCTTTTCTCCTCCATGTATAAATCATTTATTGCCAAATTACAGAATGTTCTGTTCTTAACTGCACCTAACCATGGCTGCCCCAGGTTACCTGCATAGATGAATTCTCTTAGAGGAAAAACCAAACTTGGCTGTGCTCTAACAAAGCAGTCCATATTTCAGGGTTCTTTCAGCAAATCAGCATTCCTGAGCGGCCTATAGGTCCCAGCAAGTCCTTAGCTTACGTTTCCTAAATTTTCCTCATGCTTTTCCCCAAGTGTTCCCCAGAGCCCTTTTCAGATCCAGACCTCTTTCCTTTTACAGGACTGAGGAGGGAGGCTGGACCTTAGTGAAAGCCCTGACCTGGGCAGCCAGGTGCTAACTGCACATACAGTAGACTACCTGCCTACAACATAGTCACTAGGGCTCAGAATCTAGGTCAGTACTCTCAATGCCACAGGATCATTGGTTACCTCCTTCTGATATCCACCAGCCACTTTTCAGTGAGGGAGAATCAAAGCTCACAATACCACATGACAGTTGGATACCTTCCTTCAACTTCCACCGAGCACTCTTTAGCAAGTTCACCAACTCAAAATCCCAGACTTGAATCTTTAAAGTAGGCCCCTCAAATATGCTACAGTTGGGGCCTTAACCACTTTACCACCGGAGGATTTTCCTGCTTTACGTCCAGGCCACTTTTTGCAACTTGGCACTGCGCGACTTTAACTGACAATTGCGCGGTCATGCAACCCTGTACCCAAACTGAATTTACGTCCTTTTTTTCCCACAAACTGAGCTTCCTTTTGGTGGTATTTGATCACCTCTGCGCTTTTAATTTTTTGCGATATTAATAAAAAAAGAGCAAAAAATTTGCAAAAAAATTGACATTTTCTACTTTGACAGTTAAAAAATATCCAATATATTAAATGTTTGTCATATATTTAGGCCAAAATGTATTTAGCTACATGTCTTTGACAAAAAAATTTTCAATGAGCGTATTTTTAACCGCTTTAAGACCAGAAGATTTAACCCATTCCTGACCAGGCTATATTTTGCGATTTGGCATTGCGTTACTTTAAGGGACAATTGCACGGTTGTGCGATGCTGTACCCAAATTAAATTTATGTCCTTTTTCCCCACAAATAGAGCTTTCTTTTGGTGGTATTTGATCACCTGTGCAATTTTTAATTTTTGAAAAAAAGAGCGACAATTTTGAAAAAAAAAAAAAAAACTTTTTTACATTCTGATATATAACATTCCCCCCAAAAAAATTAAAAAATCAAAATTTTTTAACATTTTAGGCCAATTTGTTTTCTGCTACATATTTTTGGTAAAAAAAATCACAATAAGTGTATTTTGATTGGTTTGCGCAAAAGTTATCGCGTTTACTAACTACGGGAAAGATTTGTAATTTTTATTGTTTATTTATGCTGGACTGCGACATTGCGGCGGACAGATCGGACCCCTAACTGACATTTTGACACTTTTGGGGGTACCAGTGACATTACTACAGTAATCATGCTATAAATATGCACTGTTACTGTAATAATGACACTGGCAGGGAAGGGGTTAACTTTATTGGTGATCAAGGGGTTAAATGTATGCCTCATGCTTACTAACGTGTGTGGGGGGAGGGGGTTGTGTGACACAGGCACAGATTTCAGGTTTAGCTATGCTGAATCCTGTAATCTGTCCCTGTCTGTCACAAAGGAGATCTGCCCGCTTTGTTTACACAAGTGGGCGGATTTCCTCACTCGATCCCCGACAATCCGGGAAGAGCGGCGGTGATCACCGCCTCTCCTCCCCTGGCCCGACTCCCGTTGTGTCTGAATACAGCAGGAGCGAGCCTCCGGCGGCGCGTGAGAGGGGAGAGTCTGGTGACGTAGGTCTACGTCGCCAGACGATAACGAGCCACTTTGCCGCAGTACCAGCTCAGTGAGCGGTCGGCAAGTGGTTAATAAACATCCAGCAGTGTTTCAATCAACTGCCCTAGGGGCAGGAGCCCCACAGGCTGAAGGCTTATCCTTCAGGACTGGATCCAGGACCAACTCAACTCTGCTCCTGGCCTATTTATGGGCTCTCCAGCCTTCTACTGGGCACACCTTTCTGTTTGCTTTTGGGTTTAATACTGCTTTAAATCTATACCACAGTCACAAAATCTTGTATGTTTTGGAGGGCCAGGGGAAAACAAAGCATCCAGAAGAAACCTATGATAACATTAGGAAAACATAAACTCTGAATGCAGGTAGAATATTGGTTTGATATGATTCAAGGTTCAAGGTGGTCATAGACAGCAATGCTACTAGAT